>NC_061506.1:4046678-4346678 GCF_022539355.2 Hippoglossus stenolepis | reverse complement strand
CCCCACTAGCCTCTCTTTTCTCCCTAGGTCATGCACCAGTGTCAGCTGTTCCCACCGTGCCTGAACTCCAGCCGTTGCTGAGCCACAGTCTGCAATCAAGTGGTTGAGCATTACTGCGCCAAGCGTCAACCAGCAGCTGAAAGTTGTGGTGCAATCTCGCCTGAAAAGAGGACTCACTCACATAATCCCCCTTCATTCCATCGTATAGAGGGTGTCTGCCTGTGCCCCCACCAGCCTCTCTCGTCTCCCTGGGTAAAGCACCAGTGTCAGCTGTGCCCAGCCTGCCTGGCCTCCAGCCACTGCTAGCACAAAGCCCTGGATCCACCCGTCACCTGAGGGTTTTCACCCTGATCCCCTGAGTGTGCTCCACGTATGGCCCCAGTGGCTCAGTCTTGCTTGGTTGCACACCAATGCAACAATTTTCCTGCATGCTACATTTCCTCCAGAGGTCTCTGTCTGAAATGCTGTTGCTGCACTGTTTCCTCTGACAATCCAACCAGAAAGCCTCTGCCTGTGACGCAAGCCTCCAGCTCTGTCTCCTGAGAAGTTTCACTTGCGTCCCCGTTGGCCTCTTGTACTTACAACCTGGGTCATGCACATCCGCTGCCGCCGATACACCTGCCTGCAATCCAGTGGTCTGCATTGAAGCATGGACCAACCAAGCTGCCAGCTAAAGGCACGCATTCGAGTATTCACTCTAATGCCTTCCTTTAGCCAGACCACTAGGCTCCAGAGACAACTCATCCATGTCATCGCTCGCCATTTCATCCACATGAGGTTCTCCGACTAACACCTTGGTTTCCTGCTGATCCGTACTTTTGACCTGCAGGTTACATCTTCTGTTGCCAGCCTGCTCTCAAGACCATCTCAGCAGCTTCCAGAGAGAACTAGTGCCTGCCATCCTCCAGAGTGTCTCGGCCTGCAATGCTGGACTCCCACTCTCTCCGAAGGGGTTGAACATCATTTGTCTTCCGGCTCTGTCACCTGTCTCTCCCATTGTCCTTCAGGTCTTCCTCCAGAGTGTCTTTTCCTGTGACATCAGCCTGCTGATCCAGTCCCTACTCGGCCTCATTAGGTGTCCCACCTATGTCATCGTTCTTTTTTCACCTCTTTTCCTGTGTTTTTTTCCTGTTAATCATTCAGCTGACACCTTACCTGAATTGTCTGCCTCTGTTTTTTTTTTTTTATTATTGCCCTCCGGGGACAAATAAAGTTGTTTTGAACGATGTTGTTTTGAAATGTTCAACCCAGTGGTCTGCCCTACATTTCTTCCTCTAGAAGGTTATTTGATTGCAACATTGGCCTCCTGATGGATTGGTCCTCCAATAGTTTCCTGATGTGGTTCCACCCATACACTCATTCTTTTCCTCTGTTTTTCCCTTATGCTTTAGATCGTGGTTCTGCTGTGCCTGCCCTGCCTGGCTTCCAGCTGCTGCTGACAAAGCTTGCGATCCAGCGGAACCTGTAGATGAACTCGCCCATGTCAAAGCCCACCGTTCCATCCCCTCCTGTGTCACCAGCCTGCTGATCCTGTTCCTGATGGGTCTCACTGCTGCTGTTCTCCTGCTTGGCCTTATTAGGTTTTCCTGTCAATGCAATCGTTGTTTTTTCCATCTCTTTTCCTGCTCTCTTGTGTTTTGGGTCCTGGTCATCTGTCAGCTGTTCTCTCCCTGCCTGCTCTCAAGCTACTGATGAGTTTGCAAACCAGTGGTCTGGTCTCATCGCTGCGCCATGTCAACCAGCAGCTAAGTCTTCCGATGGCATCTTTAATCGCCAGACCTTAAGGCTTCAGAGAGAAGCCGGCAGAGTCATTGCCCTACATTTCTTCCTCCAGATTTTCTCCACCTGGCCTCCTGACGTCTTCTGTTTAATTAGTTCTGTTCCTCTGTTTTTCCTCTCGTCTTAGGGTCCTGGTTCTGCTGTCTCTGCTATATCTGGCCCCCAGCGGCTGCTGACATGATTACAATCCAAGTCAACATGCAGCTCAATATGTTCTGGTGCCGGACTGCCCTCAAATAGAATTTGTTCACACAGTCGCCCTCCATTTCATCATATAGGGTGTCTGCTTGTGATGCCAGCCTCCAGCTCTTTCTCCTGAGAAGTCTCACTAGTGCCTCCACCAGCCTCTCGTCTCCCTGGGTACTACACCAGTGACAGCTGACACACTGCCTGCAATCCAGTGACCGACCATTACTGTGCTATGCGTCAATCAGCAGCTGGCTGATCTGGTGCCATCTCGCTTGGAATCACTCACAAAATCACCCTCCACTTTAATTTCCAGAGGGCCCATGCCTGTCATGCCAGCCTCCAGCTCTGTCTCCTGAGGAGTCTCACTTACGTCCCCACCAGCCTCTCTTGTCTCCCGGGGGATAATACACCAGTGACAGCTGATCCCACCCGGCCTGGCCACCAGCTACTGTTGAGACCATGCTTGAAACCTAGTAGTCTGCCTGTATTGCTGCCGATGCCAACCTGCTGTTGAATGTGTTGATGCCTGCCTTTTTCCAGACCAGCAGGCTTCAGAGAGAAGTTGCTGATGTCATCTCCCACCATTAATTCCTTAAGAGGGTCTCTTCCTGTGCCGTCAGTCTGCTGATCCGTTGCTGTCCTCCTGCTCGACCTCATTAAGTGTCTCCGCCAGACCTACAGGCTCCTGGACAGGTTTCAGAGAGAAGTCGTCAATGCTATTGCCTCCTGCTGTCTGCTGAGGGATTGAGGAGCTGATAGTATCCTGGCTGGTTTCCTGATGTGGTGTTTTGTTCCCCTGGTCTACAGATCCTGGATCTGCTGTTACTGCACCGTCTGTCCCACAGCCGCTGCTGACGCAGATTACAATCCCAGTCAACATGCAGCTGAATGTTCTGGTGCCAGACTCCCCTCCAAAGAGAATTTGCTCTCACAGTAGCCTTCCATTCATCGTATAGAGGGTGTCTGTATGATGCCAGCCTCCCTCTCAGTCTCCTGTCTTGCTAAGGCATGTACCAGTGGAAGCTGTGCCCAGTCTGCCTGGCTTCCAGTCATTGCTGGCACAAAGACCTGAAACCACCCGTCGCCTGGGAGTGTTTGCCCTTGCAGTCTTCCAGCCTGGTCTCCTGAGGGTGTCCCACGTATGGCCCCAGTGGCACAGTTCCCCCAGAGGGTTCTGCCTGAAATGCTGTCGTTGTCTCCCAACTTGGTTGACTCCGTTTCCTCTGACAATCCCAAAAGAGAGCCTCTGCCTGTGATGCCAGCCTCCAGCTCTTTCTCCTGAGAAGTCTCACTAGTGCCTCCACCAGCCTCTCGTCTCCCTGGGTACTACACCAGTGACAGCTGACACACTGCCTGCAATCCAGTGACCGACCATTACTGTGCTATGCGTCAATCAGCAGCTGGCTGATCTGGTGCCATCTCGCTTGGAATCACTCACAAAATCACCCTCCACTTTAATTTCCAGAGGGCCCATGCCTGTCATGCCAGCCTCCAGCTCTGTCTCCTGAGGAGTCTCACTTACGTCCCCACCAGCCTCTCTTGTCTCCCGGGGGATAATACACCAGTGACAGCTGATCCCACCCGGCCTGGCCACCAGCTACTGTTGAGACCATGCTTGAAACCTAGTAGTCTGCCTGTATTGCTGCCGATGCCAACCTGCTGTTGAATGTGTTGATGCCTGCCTTTTTCCAGACCAGCAGGCTTCAGAGAGAACTTGCTGATGTCATCTCCCACCATTAATTCCTTAAGAGGGTCTCTTCCTGTGCCGCCAGTCTGCTGATCCGTTGCTGTCCTCCTGCTCGACCTCATTAAGTGTCTCCGCCAGACCTACAGGCTCCTGGACAGGTTTCAGAGAGAAGTCGTCAATGCTATTGCCTCCTGCTGTCTGCTGAGGGATTGAGGAGCTGATAGTATCCTGGCTGGTTTCCTGATGTGGTGTTTTGTTCCCCTGGTCTACAGATCCTGGATCTGCTGTTACTGCACCGTCTGTCCCACAGCCGCTGCTGACGCAGATTACAATCCCAGTCAACATGCAGCTGAATGTTCTGCTGCCAGACTCCCCTCCAAAGAGAATTTGCTCTCACAGTAGCCTTCCATTCATCGTATAGAGGATGTCTGTATGATGCCAGCCTCCAGCTCAGTCTCCTGTCTTGCTAAGGCATGTACCAGTGGAAGCTGTGCCCAGCCTGCCTGGCTTCCAGTCATTGCTGGCACAAAGACCTGAAACAACCCGTCGCCTGGGAGTGTTTGCCCTTGCAGTCTTCCAGCCTGGTCTCCTGAGGGTGTCCCACGTATGGCCCCAGTGGCACAGTTCCCCTAGAGGGTTCTGCCTGAAATGCTGTCGTTGTCTCCCAACTTGGTTGACACTGTTTCCTCTGGCAATCCCAAAAGAGAGCCTCTGCCTGTGACGCCAGCCTCCAGCTCTTTCTCCTGAGAAGTCTCACTAGCCCCCCGTTGACCTCTCGTACTGACAACCTGGCTCAGCTGTTCCCAACCCTGCCTGGATTCTGCCGATACACAGCCTGCAATCCAGTGTTCTGCCTGTATTGAAGCCTGCACTGACCTAATGTTGAATACTCTGATGCCTGCCCTTTGACAGACCACTAGGATCCAGAGACAACTCACCCATGTTATCGCCTGCCATTTCATCCTCCAGAGGTTCCATGACTGACCAAGGCATCCTGCCTTCTCTTAAAGGGATAGTTAACTGAAAAATGCTAAATCACTCCATCTACTCAACACTATGCTGGTGGGTGGGTGAAGTGTTTGTGTCCACAAAACACTCTTGGAGTGTCAGGGGTAAACAGTGTTGCAGCTAAAGTGTTGTCTTCAGACGTAATAAAACAGAAAAAACAAACAAACATTCCTTCATACTGTTCGTGTGGTTTAATACAAGTGTGCGGAAGCCCTGTCATTCATTTGACTTGAAACAGCGTTATTGACACTGTTTTTAGCCTAAATATCCTCCTCGGAGCCGCGTTCACGTTTGCACACACCGCACACTGCTCTCAAGCCCTCGCCCAAGGGCACACGCGGGGTGCGCGTCAACATCGATACGTCCGCTAGTGGACTTTTAGACTTAAAACACGGTGTAAATGACCTTGGTTCGAGTTGAAAATGAATGTCGGGTCTTGCGGGCACTTGGATGACACCACATGAGGAGTATGAGGATATGTTGTTATTTTCAGTTGTTTTATTACTTCTGACGAAGAGGTTACTTTGGCTACAGCACTGTTTACCCCTGAGACTCCAAAAGTGTTTTGTGCACTCAAACACTTCAGCCACTCCTCTAGCTGCATAGTGGCGACTAAATAAGTGAATTAAAATTTTTCGGTAAACCATGCCTTTAGGGGACTGAGCTTCTGATTGACCCCTACTATGGACCAGCAGTAACATCTTCTGTTGCCATCCTGCGCTCAAGACCATCTCAGCAGCCTCCAGAGAGAACTAGCACATGTCTACATTTTTTCCTCATGATGATGATCCCATTCTGCGACGCTGGCCTCCTGCTGTCTCCTGTGGGCTTGAGCCTCCGAGGGTGCCCCAGCGGCTGCTGATAGTTTACAATCCAAGTCAACATGCAACTGAATTTTCTGGTGCCAGACTGCCCTCAAAGAGAATTCGTTCACACAGTCACCCTCCATTTCATCATATAGGGTGTCTGCCTGTGATGCCAGCCTCCAGCTCTTTTTCCTGAGAAGTCTCACTCGCGCCCCCACCAGCCTCTTGTCTCCCGGGGTACTACACCAGTGACAGCTGACACACTTCCTGCAATCCAGTGGCCGACCATTGCTGTGCTATGCGTCAACCAGCAGCTGGCTGATCTGGTGCCAACTCGCCTGAAAAGAGAACTCACTCACAAAATCACCCTCCACTTAAATTTCCAGAGGGCCCATGCCTGTCATGCCAGCCTCCAGCTCTGTCTCCTGAGGAGTCTCACTTACGTCCCCGCCAGCTTCTCTTGTCTCCCGGGGTAATGCACCAGTGACCGCTGTTCCCACCCGGCCTGGCCACCAGCTACTGTTCAGACAACGCCTGAAACCTAGTAGTCTGCCTGTATTGCTGCTAAAGAGAATTTACCAACACAATCACCCTCAATTTCATCATATTGTGATGCAAGCCCCTGTCGCTGTTTCCAACTTGGTCGACTCACTGTTTCCACTGACGATCCCACCAGTGAGCCTGTGAAGCCAGCCTCCAGCTCTGTCTCCTGAGAAGTTTCATCTTTTTCATCTCAGCAGCCTCCAGAGAGAACTAGCACGTCTATATTTCTTCCTCATGATGTTCCCAATCTGCGACGCTGGAGTCCTGCTGTATCCTGTGGGATTGAGCCTCCGTTTCCTGCTTGGTCTCCTGATGCTGTCCCACCTACGCCCTCATTCTGCATTCACCATTCTGCAGTTAAATGCTCTGGTGACAGATCTTTCCAGACCTTCAGGCTCCAGAAAACTCGCCCCTGCCATCACCTTCCAGTTAATCCTCCAGAGAGTCTTCATCCACTGCCCGAGACCCATCCTTCAATCCAGTCATCTGCCTCCACTGCTACATGTATTGCTCTGTACCTGGTCTTTGTTGTTTTAATAAACCTACTATCCCCAACGTGTCTTGTGTCAACATTTTATGTCCTGAAAACTAAAACCTCTGAATTTCTGCTTTAAAGAATGTATTAACCCAAGAACTTTAGCTTTTCTTACAGGTGTTGTGGTCCAGTTTCCAGCCTGGGTCACAGCTGTCCTCGGTCAGTCCATTTCGACAGATGCAATCACAGGTGGATTCCTGCAGAACCCTGTTGGGCCCACAGAGAGCCAGAAGACCGGTGTCCACAATATCTAAGTCACATGGAAAGAAAGTAATCAATTATTTCCTACCTTTCGGGTTTTGGGGGCAGTTTTATAGGTTTAACATCAACTATGGCGCTTCTTTGTAGCCCTAAGGAAGATACTTAATTTGTCTAAATTTATATTATATTAAAGTTGCTTGTGGAAATACACGTATTTCTAATCATACAGACTCTGCCATTTGTATGTATTTTCAACAATGTGATGGGAGTAATTCAGGTTATTAGGAAATGAAATTTAGATGGTAGCCTTTGTGGTTCACTACATGACTGTACAAGTCACTTTTTTACAAAGAAACTGGCTTCTCATGTTACAGTTGAATAAACCTTCCCTCAAGGGAAACTTGTTTATTATTTCATTTGCCGCCCAGGCTTAGTCATATTGTGGTTATGGCGGTGAGGTGTTTTGAAAGATAGCTCAACTAAATCTTGGTTTTCTTTTGCAATGTCTCTTGAGCCCAAGCTTTTAGGATTGCAATATTGCAGTTGGTGTAGTTATTTTTCATAATTAATTGATTGTGTTCTTTGAATCTGCTGTCTTTGTACTCTGAGAAGCACTTTTGGTTGCTACCGGTATGAAATGTGCTATACAAATACATTTGCACTACCTTAATCATGACGGAAACAAAAAATATTTACCTGTCTCTCTCTCAGAGAAGTTTATGACATGTGAAGAGACACACACACAATTCACTGGATCCCACAATGACACTGAGGCACAGGGAACGTCAGGAGGGGAACACCTACAAACAGAAACATACACTATGAATACAACAACACTGACTCTCAAATGTTTTTAACTGCACACACGTCACTCGTCGCTCTCACTCACAGGTGATGTGTTGCGGCTCGCCTTATGATGGAGTGGAGCGGTCGCTTGGGGAGGCATTCGCACGAAGTGTGGTTGACGAAGGCTGCCATGACGACGGAGTATTTCATACTGGGAGGGATAACTTCCATCAACTGCCAGGGAGCGAGATGAAGATTAGAGTTGTGTATAAATTGTACGCTGTAAGAAAATAAATGAAATAATTGTTCCATTATTTCCTGAGTTGTTTTCTATGTGCTAAGGAGGTTGTTTGCAATCCTGCCCGTTTTCTTATGTGACTGGTTTGTTTGTCAGCAAGATAACAAACTACAGGACGGATTAAAACTAAACTTGAATGGGTCAAATCCAGGAATCAGTTTTTTTACCTTTTCACTGATTCCTCTGAATTATTCATCAGATCTTTTGTGGCTTGCTGAGTGTGAAATTTAATGCAGCTTGATTGAATTTAAGGGGACTGTTGGCCATTGGCTGAGGTTTGTGCTCTACTAGTTTTCTATGATGCTGGAATTACAATACATCTCGAGTCTTTTAACTATTGACGTAACTGTTGCAAGATTGTGCAACAAATCGTGAGTTGTGTTGTGTCGATGTCCAGTATCAGGGTGTCCCATTGCAGCTGGGCGGGATGTGATGTGATACAGGCAAGCTTGTTACATAACTGACTGAATTGGGTTTTTTTTCCGCTTGCTTGAGGCAATTTGAGGTGTAAGAGCAGAAAATACCAAAACAGTCATGTAATGGAATAAAGTGACATAAACCATAAACACAAAAAATACAGGCGGGCGATAATCCAGCACTTACGGTCTTGTTTACAAGTGAGTGACTTGTATTGGCGCAGTAATGGCCCTCGGTGCAGCATCCACCGCACCGATGCAGCGCCACACATCGAGGGATGTACATCTGACTGGTGGATTCTGGGTATTCTTTTGAGACCTCAACACACACCTCTCTGGGTTGGCACGAAGTCCGTTTCATCTCCTCTAGGATGACTGAAAACATGAATAATTGTGAAACTGAATTAGATTTGTTCACACTTGTTGACACAAGACAGCTTTGGGTCGGTCAAGTATGTGCTCAAATGTGCTCTCAGATAAAACTGGTCTGCTTTTCATTTCAAATTTAACAGTTCTCAATGTTTACCTTCCAAAGCCTTGTCATATTTGTAAAGAGCCTCCTCCCTTGGCTGACCCCAAAGATCTTCATCGTTAGAGTAAGCCATAGGGCTCGCTGAGGTGGCTGAAAAAGAGGGGGACGAGGAGGCGTGCCAAGACTTCTTCCTCAGGCAGTGCTGAAGCAAACTGTATTCTGGGTACAGAAGCTGTAATAGCTGATCCATAGTTGTTACTGTGTCCAAGCTGGGCTGGTCATCTGACAACACAGGAGCCTGGAACACAGGAAACACATTGACTTAAACACCAAATCCCCCCCCCAATTGTAGTTCTTTGCATGTTGCCACCAAGCTTTTTAGTTCAGGAGGAGCAGAAGAGACCTTTTAAAATGAAGTGATGCTAAAAGACAAACAGTTTTGGGCTATAAGATCAAATTTAAAGAAAACACAACATAAAATATATATTTTGAAATGTTAGAAACAAGGCTAATTCGTTCCGAGTCCTGCTTCTCGGAGAAAAACTTAGATACTACAGAATTTACAGCATTGGCTTCGCTGCTTTGAGCTGGATAAACAGTAAATACCTCAGCTACCAATGTGTTGTAACATGTTGTTGGCTACTGTTATTATTATGGTTGTGTGTCATCTCTCCGTCACAGTCATTGTTGCGTTACTGTACACAAGGAGCCCGCGAAGTCTGTTTCCTCAACGCCTCTCACTCGATGCTTTTGTGGTTTATTTATAGCAGTCAAACTCTGCGCTTAAAAAACGTAACCTCAGGCATAAAGTGATAAAATTTGAAAGAACCTGCCCTGCTTCTGAAGTCCCTTTTGAGATGCTGTAATCTGACCCAGTTTACCCATGGGCTTACACTTTTGCAGCAACATTTCCTACATCTTTAGTTTGAATGAGAATCTCACGCTACCCATTCTGAATCCGCGCTCCATTAAAGATTAAACCTTGATGTCGTCCCTTAGAGCTTCCGAGAAGCACTGGTTCTACTTCAATGGACCAAACAGATTCTCTAATTCAGCCAACAACCACATTACGGTTATCGTACAACGAGGCCTTTATGTGGTAAATCAGGTCCATGCAAGAAACTTCCCGCTTTTCTCCAGATATCGCTCTATAAACCATTCCTGCTCTGCGTCACGCCCGTAATGATTTTCCTGCCGTCATGATGGATGACTGTTCTCCTCCATACAGATGCAGTGGATGAATGGCAAAACGTTAATTGTGTGACAGACGAGCTAATAGCAGCCGCTGTATCATCCGCGAGGGACTAAATGTCAGCTTGGAGTTTGACTGTCACATGTTAATTCCGCCTCCAGGGAGTGCGAGCGGTTGTTTAACTTCCCAGACTGAGAAGGAGGAAACTGGCCCAGCTTGTGTTACCTAAACAGAAACCAGATCTCCCTGCGTCCTTATCAGTTTGACCATTTATCTCTTTTTTTCTCCAACTCTCTCTCCCTGCCTCCCCCTCCCCTCCCGTTTCGTTCCATCCATCTCCTCTGTCTCAATGTACGTATTCTGTCCTCCCTTTTCCATCAGTCAGACAGCTCTTTACTTGTGTTCTATGTTATGCTCAGCTGTGACATTAAACATGAAATTCTTCTTTCAGGGTGACTTTTACAAATATTGTAAAGAAGAATTGTGTATAAATGAGATCAAAGCGAAACTGATTGTAAGGCTGCTTGCTTTGTCTGTACCGAGTTTATTGGCATTACGTCCAATAGTTGGATACAAAGTTAATCCGGCTACAGGAAAGGTCGGAGGTTACTTAAGGCAAACCTGAAATTGAATGACAAATCTTACAACTGGACCAAAATGCTTAAACAACTGACAAACCCACATTGCCATCCTTGGAGCCATTTGCTCACGTGGTTATAAAATACTGGCACATTAATTTTTGGGGATTTCTGGTGACGTAAAACGGGTTAAAAATAACCAAATGCATCCGTAAACATACTGTTAATCTGTCCGAGAACACGTAGTTGGCGTCTGTGTGGTCTCTTGGCAGGAAATCAAAAACTACTTAGTGGATTTTAGTCAGTCATGATTCAAGGCGCAGTCTGTTTGAAACACGATATGGAATTTAAGTATGTACGTCATTAGATAAGTATTCTCTCTTAATGAATCATATACCTTGATAATTGGTAATGAGCTTTTCAATCGATCCATATTAAACTGCTATATTGGATGATCTGTGATATTGATATTCTCTCTTCATGTCTCCCCCTTTTTTCTTGCAGTTTCCCTCTCCATGTTGATCACATGACATGAGGTCATAGATCTGGGACTATGAGGTCATGATGGACCAGTCATTCGTCTATTGCGCTGGGGTGTGTCTATCATTAGGTACTGCTGGCACACAGACACGCACATGCACACGCCCATGCATTTGTTACTCAAGTCTGTTTTCCTGTGTAAAAAACGTCATGGCTGCACGCAATTTGCTTTAAGTTTCTCTTTCTTCAAAATATGATTCATTCAATTCTGAGTTGCTTGTAACTTGAGATAGTTTCTTCTTTATTTGGAAATGGTGGTTAACAAAATCCTGGCAGTGCACTAAATGCTGCTATGCAAACAAAACATGACAGCGACTCCCACGTCTCACTTCTGTTTAAGACAGTTGTGGTTGGACAAACACCATGAAAGCAGCATTTGTCAGAAGCCAACCGAGCGTTCAATTTCCGTTTCCCGCCTGTTTTGTCAATGGTAGATTCTCAAAAGTGATGTCTTCTTTCTAAACTGAATTTTGTGTGATTCCTAATTAAGTGACGTCACGCACAGAAGTAAGCAGTTGGTCAGATGTTTGGAATTATGTAAAGAAATAACAATTTTCCAAGCAGGGCCTTGAATGAAACTTGATTGTGGCTCCTAATGGCTTAGTAGTGACTGACTAGTGCTGTTAAATTAATAATACACTTTATTGAAATGTTTACATTACATAAAGATGGCTGTCCTCATCTGCTTCTTTTCTCCTTTCTGCCGCAGCATTTAAGCTTTGTACCTGCTCATAGTACAATGCCTGTTGAAGGTGACATCAACTCCCTTAACATTGTGCTGCAGCCTTTGTAGATATGTCTTAAGGCTTTTGAAACGGTTTATTATGTTTGTTGCCTGGTGGAAATGTTGTCTTTCTGGTTTGAGCTGTTGCAGATTATTTCAAATTATCCACAAATATATCAAGATTCCCATCAGAAAAGATTCTCTAAAACACAAAAAACGATGTGTGCACTTAACAAGAAAGGAGCGATTTGATGTAGTTCTAAAATATATATATATATAGTACAACTTTGTCAATACTTGCTCATACTGGTGTGTTTAAGAAAGGATTCATCTCTTAGATCTAAAGCTGTACTAATAGAGATTGTATAATTCTCATGGGTATCGGATGGTTGGATTGATATCTTGTGACATCAATGTATTTGGCCTTGTCCTTTCATTTCATTCATATTTAATCAAATCCAGACTTAAATTGACAAGTTGTTGAAATGAATGAAACTCTTTGCTAGCCAATGATCAATGTTCCAGGCTTACTTCATTGTAAACCCCAGAGTTCAGACTAAGCACACATTTACAGATGATAGAGAAATGAAATGTCTCACCACGGTGCCCATGTCTTCAGTTTGGTAATAGTCCATATAGTCTTGTCCTGAGCACAAATTGCTAATGTTAAGCACCCATAGGAGCAAAGCTGGTATCCACATAGTGAGCAGATGGAGAAGTGAGGAGAGGAGATACCAGGACGGAGGAGGAGGAAGTTCGTTGAATTGAAGGAGGAGAGGAAAGCGGTTGAGTCTGAGGTGAAGAGGAGGAGGAGGAGGAGGAGCAGCAGGGTATCACAGACTCGGCAGGTATCACTTTGGTCCTCTCTTCATTCTACCCCGGGACGAAGTTGTTCTTCTTGCGCAAGTTCTTTGAATTGTGTTCTGAATAAGTCATGATGAGGAATTCGTCTTGATTCGGTTTCAAACACAGCTCTTCCTCCTTAGAAGAAGACTTTCCTCTTCTGCTGCATGTCCATTCTTGCTGTGAACTTGACGCTCTTAAAATCCTCGTCCTCTTTGTCATGAACTTTAATTATTCCTCAGTCGCTGCCTTTTATTTGCAGGTTCTCGTTGATCTCCCCTTTCTTCTCCAGCCGTGGTTGTCCTCTTCAGTCTCTTCTCCTCGCCCTTCACACTGGTGCACCTCCTTTCTTTATCTATATTTTCCCTTCACACAACAGCTGTGCTCTTTCCTCCCTCCCTCTCTCTCTCGTTCCCACCCTCTCTCACAAATGATTGCTGGCTCTTTCTGTCTGCTGTTTCTCCCTCAAACCTTCAGGGCAAAGCACTCTCTCCCCTCTACTTTTTTGCTGCTTTCTAAATCTGTCACAACTTTTCTGTCGGGCTCTCTGATCAAAGAGAGGGGGAAAAAAAGAGGAAGAAAATCCTGTTTCGCAATGAAGGTTTTTGAAAAAAGGATGCAGCAGGTTTTAAAAAAGCTTTCGGTATAAAGTTCTTGTCCAAACAGGGAGAATTTGCATCCTGCTCAAAGATGTCCTACTGGAGTGAATGAGAAAAAAAGACAAGAATGGAAGGATTGTCTCTCGTGGGTGGAGTGAAGGATGTGACAGATGAGTCTTGTGTTGTAGCTGATTATAAAGGGGTGCTTCCCTCCCAGAATTGAAGGCTATAGTGTCTGCAGAAGCAGACTGTCATCATACGATCCACCCACGTTCCTTATCCTAATTACTCCTTTTCTTACACATTCCTTATCCTCGCCATCTTTGTAATTCCATGGAATGGGAGCAGCTGCCATTGACGCGTTTGAAATGCGCGTTCAGTAGCAGCCAGTGGGGATGAATGTGTGAGTTGCCTGACTGCGTCCCTGAGTGCCTTTTTATGAGCTGCTAATACCTTTGCCGTCTTTCTCTGGGGTTTGTGGTTTATGTCAGCTGCCCCAGATCCTGTTGGATTCTGCTTCACCTCAGAAAGCTCTGATTTCAATGTTAAGGCGTCTGTGTGGGTGTGAGTGTGATTGAACTAGAGCCAGAAAACTGGTCTCACACCTGCAGCTCCACACATTTTCTACCTTTTCCCTCCCCCTCTCCCCTTTGGGTCTGTCTCGCTGTCATTTGTCGGTTCAAGGTCCCAAAAAAAAGACCAACTTTACATACCTCCTTAACTATAGTGCCCCAAGGCTTTGTGTCACAAAGGGGGAGGGTAAGGAGAGGTGAAGGGCTTTGTCTTAATTATGATATACTTCTCCCCCCCCCCTAGGGCAAAGCTGTTACCGACAACTGTAAAGTAAATTACGGAGAAGACGGACAGAGAGGCGAGAAAGGAGACGGGAGGCCACAACAAGGAGGGAGAAGGAGGTGTGTCTGGCTCGAATGAGAAAACATCCGATTTTTGGACCAGTCACTGCCAGTCTTTCTGAGGGATTAAAGACGCACTAACACGCACGCACCCGGTGGCAAGTGTCTGCTTGCACTACGCTTTATGTGTTGAAATCCATGCAACCAAATTCCACATTCCAGTCATTGCTTTCTCCATTTCATCATGTGAGTTCGGAGCATAGGGTTGGCGATGATAGAGAGGTTTATCAGTCATGTAATGCCAGGCTTCACGCTGTTCAGTAGAAATCCAACCAAAAGGCTTCCCGCTGCTACTCTTTTCACAAGAGTAAAAAGCAAACTGAATCCCCTGCTGCTTGAGAACAAACTCTGAATATGTATGAGGTGGCGTTTACTTTCAGGAAAGGATTAACTTCCCTTGTTCAAAAGGAACTATTTGAACCTCTGATAAAATATTTATTGACCACAATCTTCGCCAAGAACAAACTCAAACCTCAAACCTTTGCAAGAGTGAGGTCTGGTCAAAGAAATCACATCAAAAAAGTTGTAATAAGTAGAAGAAATGCAATGTTATTTGCTATGTGGCATCATTTTGGGCGGTTTTCATTTAGCCCGGAGCGTTGTTTTCTTTCACAACAGCCTAATAACCAAATAAAACCCCAAACACAGTATGAAGCCTTGACAAGTCTTTGTTTTTATAGCAGATTTTATTGGACCAGAAGTACTTAATGGTTTCTTGTTCAAAAATCATATCTGAAAAATAATTACATGCATTTTTCTCCTAGTTCTGCCACTGAAACCGCCAATGTAGTTCAAATCAGACTTCAAGATCTGTAACTGGAAGTGGGAGGTCTAATGCAGCTAAAATGTTTGAGCTGAATCACTGTAATGTTAATGAATATCTCAACAGATAGTCACCGTCTGAAACGTGGAAACCTATGAAATGTACAGTAAAGTTTTATTTCCTGGAGGCAGTCTGTCCCCAGACATACAATCTTTGTCAAGGCTGTTGACTTTGACCTTGAAGTCGTTTTTGCCAAAAGCCAATTATATGGAAAACGCAAATAGAAATAAAAGCATTTAAGATGTTTATAAATGATGCAACACAGTAACTAGTCCTGTTAAAGCTCAATTGAGTCAGAGCCAGTAAACACCAGTTCATAGGTGTTGAGGCTGTTGAGTAGCTGCCAATATATTTGTTTGGTTTATGCACCTTTGCCAATGTCACAATATTCGGGGAGAATACATGTCGTTATCATGGGTACTATTCTAACACCTGGCCCTCACAAGTAAGACTTTATGGTAAACCCGGCTGTCCTTGCTCGGTGTCGTGTCTTTATCAATCGCAGACGACATCATGTGCCCTGCAGGAGATAAAGCGCCCTTTGCGCCAGACAGTCGCTAAAACTCACACACCGGAGCCATTGTCCTCCATAACTGTGGAAAAGTGCATTCGTCCTTTCGTCTTAAACTTGTAGTATATGAGTTTTGAACTAATGCATCTTCAGAGTCAGTCTGGCAGCAAGAAGCAAAGCGTGAACCCGTGTGACCGTTCGGCTTTCGTCAGCAGTGTTTGAGGACGGTGGGCGGAGTGGACTCTTCTGCGATGGTGGAGAAAGCAGTGACGCGTTCTTTGGTTACACTCAGAAACTATAACACCTCTGTTCTATCAGTAACGCAAACCGAGATCCGTTTGCTGTGGATACTGAGAACATTTCCTTACGGCACAAGAGCTTCAGATCATGTTTGATCTTTTAATGATAAATGAGGCATAAAACCTACTTGTTGAGGCAGCTTTTCTGACAACAGATGAATGGCCTTGGATTTGGCTTCTGCTTTGACTAACACTTCTTGGGCCTCACCTCGAAATAACATGCAAATTAACAGGAGATTTGTTTTGGCTTTGCTTTATATAGGAAACCTCTTTTTAAACCTTCCTCTCAAATCTCTTCTCAGTATTCTTGAAAGTTGTTGCAGTCACCGTGTTTGATTTGTTTAAATCTGAGTCACGAGATGCTCATGTAATGTTGTTACAAAATCTGCAGGCATGTAATTAACTGCTTTGTGGATTTAGGGTAATGAGGGGCCTAAGTCCTAAGATCCCAATACCTTCAATTACATACTTTGGGAAAGTGGTCTCAGATTTTTGGACCTTGCTCTACATGCTCACCCGTTTTTTATGCATGAGAAACTCCCACTTGTAGTTGTTTCTTCAGCTCAAAGTAAAATGCATCAACCAGATTGTGTTTTTCATGATTTCTGCATATTTTGAATCAAATCTTCATCTAAATTGCTTTTTAAATATTTCGGGATGTTGCGTTCAGTACCCCGAAATATCAGGACAAGATGAAACTTCATTTATCTTTGATTTCATAATGCAGGCAGTCTGAAGCCTGGTTGATGGAGAGGACACGGTGGAATCAAGAGACTTCCTGCCCCTAAAGTCCAGGGAGCGTCACAAGTCCGGTTTGAGGTACTTATCACCCTCATGTAGTTAAATACAGACCATGTAGTACAAGTGTTTCCTACCTTGAACACTGAAATCCAGTGTTTTACCAGATTTCTCTGATCACAAGTTTCCTAGAGTGAATGTCCCTTTGGTGTTTTTAGTCTTTTAGTTTAAACCAATACCTTTGTTTCAAATATAGTTGTAATTTTGGGAAGCGGGATGGATTACTAGGAGTCAGTCTTTACTCCCAGTCATAACTGAGGGAAAGTTAAAGATGTGTTGCCCACGTCTTGGATTTCATAGCAAACCAGCATGAAGGTCAGATGATGTGCTAGTATTTCACTTCTCTTACCAGTGAACCTCCGAAAGGATCGAGGATTCTCAAATAGAGAAGTCTAGTTAAACGATAACATGAATATATAATGACGGCTTTTTCTTTACCTTATTATTTCACTATCCATTTGTCTAAATAGGAAATAAAACGCCGGTGGTGGAAAGTTACTACTTTCCTATTATCAGGTAGAAACTTGTTCTTGCTGTTACTTGTGCTTATCTGCATTTCAGAGTGTACCAACTTAAAAAGAAAGTCCTTGTACTTCATAATATTACTTCATACCCTTTTAATACAAAATACAATCTCCACGTTTACCAGCTGCAAGAAAGTGATATACAAAAGTGTGTTGTTAATTGAAATCCAATAATATAGCAAATATTTTTCTGACACGAGTCTTAAACTTTGTGTACAAGTTTGTACATTTACTCGTCTATTCCTCAACGGCTTAGCATCCGTTACAAGGGCTTAATACTGTACAAGAACTAAAATATTTAACTTGAGACGAGGAAGTTATCAACCAGCCCAGTAAAGCTTGTTAGTGCCTGATGCAGACTCATTACCTTTAAAAAGATGCCACCAGTTCAACACAATGTCTGCAACACATTTTAATAAATAGTATTTATGTAATTGTACAGATTTTCATTCATCAGGTTAAACTTTATGGTTGTACTCTTAGTTTTGCTTATTCAACAGGGTTGGCCATCAAATGTTGTTGTGCAACACTGCCACCTAGTGCTCATTATATGGCATTGCCGAAAAATCTTTTTTGTCCAGTGGCAACATAAACAAATAATCTCTTTGAACATTGTCCTTCTACCATATTTCATTAAAACCTTTCAAGGCCTAAACAGCAACACACATTTTTATATTTAAAGAAAGAAGTTATTTGACTTTTTATTGGATGCATGTTGCAGCAAAGAAGCAAACTGACTAATCTCTTTAACACAATACAGAATCTGGTGTATATAAATAGTATTCTTTACTTATCAGTGTTGTATTTAATGAGTAATATTGCAATCATGCACGTATACACCAATAACAATATTGAAATATCAATCATCACATGAATATCACGTCATATGTATTAATTTCTAGGGTTTCTGGGTGATAATGTAAAGACAAAAGCAGAATATTTTTACATTACAAAGTACAGAGATTCATTGCAGTAATATTAGATTTCAAGTAGCAAATAAAGAAAATCGCTAAACCCAAACAATTCCTGTCACCCTCTTCCTACAGAGTGACAACACAAGAAATCCGGCTGCAGCTCAAACTGCTGCCGAGTCTCTCCTGCTCATTCTATTCTGAATGCACGGTAAGTCTGGCTGTAAATGCAGCACACATCCATACATATCACCGTGTTCACGAGTCAATAAAACTGCAAAGTGTCAGCTATGTCGATAGGATCTTGACTTCCTTTGAGCGAGGCTGCAGTATCTTAAGCGTTATGATAAGTTTGATAGATTTTCTAAACCACGGGTAGAACAGGGCGTAAATCAGAGGGTTCATGCAGGAGTTCATTAACATGACCCAAGACAGAATTGCAAAGTATGACAAGCTATTGGAGGTGTCCTGACCCGCGAGAGAGGGATAGTAATACGGGCAGAAGCACATTAGAAACACAGCAATCACAATCCCAAGAGTTTTGGCTGCTTTCCTCTCTGATATTCTAGCAGTTAAACGTGATCTCGCATTAGTAGCAGCAGTGTGTGACTGAATTAAACGCACTTGAGAAATGGCAACCACAAACACCCGTATGTACAGAACCACCATGAGGGTACAGGGCCCGACAAAGGTGACGAAGAGATCAACAATTCCTGAGATGAAGCTAATGACCACCACACACTCTCCATGACAGGAGCTGTATCTGTCCGGCCACGCTAAGTGGTCCATCAGAATCAGCCCATTATAGAGAAGAGAGCTGGCCCAGCACAGACAGATAAACACTTTAACCCTGTTCAGTGTGATCTTGGAGGAATAGAGCAGTGGGTCGCAGATGGCCAGGTAGCGGTCTATAGAGATGAGCACCATGTTGCCCAAAGAGGCAGAGAGTAGAGAGTAGGACAGATAAGGAGTCAGAGCGCACATCAGCCTCCCCAGCAGCCAACACGTCTCCATGTGACGCAGGCCCTCGATGGGCATCGCCAGCAGCCCCACCACCAGGTCGGACACGGCCAGGGACAGGAGCAGGGAGTTGGTCGGGGTGTGGAGCTGCCTGAAGTGAGAGATGGAGATGATGACGAGCAGGTTGAGTGTCACAGTGAGCAGAGAGACGGAGGCCAGCAGCGTGTAGAGGAGAGCGGTCTCGGAGCGGGGCCGCAGCAGCCGCCTGCAGGAGGAGTTCAGGCTGGGGAAGCAGAGCGGGGGGGCCCCAGCATCTTCCATCAGGGAGGAGGGGAAGAGCTGCAACTTCCTATGAGACAGTTTATTTATCCTCTCCAAACCCAGCCCCCCTTTCCAAGTGACTGATGCAACCTCAGACCCTCATCATCCTCTTCATCATTCATTTGTACTCTGTAGTTGGCAACAAATAATAAATCCTGTTTAGTTTATTCCTTGAACAGTTGTAAGTTGATCCACTTGATTTGATGAAATATTAATTGAAAACAGCAGAAGGATCAAATCGTGTTTTAAAAGCAGATGCAAGTAGACAATAAGAAAAAAGCAAATTAAATCTTAAATTAATCCGTCATTAATTGGACATTATTATATTTACATTTTGTTTATCTTCAAAGTTCCTTGAGGTGATTTATATTATGATTTGGCGATATACAAATAAAATCTTGGTCTCTTTATATATTCTATTCTTGGTTGAAGCAAATGTAACGAAACTCAATTTCCTACTGGATCAATAGGATTCTGATAGAAAGTGGAAGTTTGTGTTTCCGTCGATGCACAGTTAGTGACAATCTAATAAGAATAGATTCGTACGTCTTAAATTAACAATAATGTGAAAGGTTTTAAAAGGTGCTTGGTTGTAGTTTTTTGTGTGTAGAAACCTACTGTACTGCATTTGAGTCAAATTATACCCCCAAGTGGTGAAAGCCAGGAAGTGCAAGCCTTTTGTCTTTGCCTTTATAATATGGAGGCTTGTGTTTGAGTTGTATTTATTGTATTAAACAAGTGTATTGTTAAGTTCTTTAATTTTAATGAGTTAAAACTATTGAATCTCATGATACAAATGTTAGTCTACATTTAGGTTTTAACAGAAATAATTTGGGCTTAAAGGAACAACTTTTATTCTCTGGCTCTTATTTAGATTTTCTATTCCAAAGCCCTCCTCCTTTACTGGACTTAAAATGTTATTCCTGAAATCTTTGCGACATTTTATTAATTCTTATTTACAGATTTAATTTACAGAAACCTGTCTGTTGCTGCCCAGTGGGAAAGTCTACAGAGACAAAGCAATGACTCAGAATAAAGATATGACTACGTTGTGCAACACTTATGGACGTTTACATACATTTTTATTCTGTGTTTCCTTGAGGACACGAGGCTCCCGTGAAGTGAAATGACGACTGGAAACAACAATGGAGCGAGAAGGAAGATAGATGAACATCATGAACAGACCTACACAAAAAGACAAAGTAGGTATAATGATGTGTGTGATAATATGATCAGTCTGAGATGTGAAGTGTGTGAGAGGCTGTGGTTAGTCATATGTTGCCGTTCTCGACAGGGTGGTGGACAAATGTGATTTAACTGTTAATGATAAAAGGATAAATATATTACATTCATACAATATACAACCAGAAGTAATCATTCTAATAATTATTATATAAATAGCAATGAGGAGGGAGGGTAGTTCAAATATCAACAGTTTAGAAATCAGTGGTCAAAGGTCAACGCAGGAAACATTCAATTTATAATATGTGACAAACTGATTTCGATTCTCGATCTTTAAATCTGCATTTGTCATAACAGCTGTTGCAGTGGACACAAATTTCATGCATTCAGTGTTTCGTCCAAGATCGGTAAACAACTGACAGTGTTTGTTGTATAGAATGAGTTGTGCGTCCATGAGGAAAAACCTGATTCCATTATTATTACAATTTGTGCCCCAGTCCCTCACTGATCATGTGAAAACTTCACAGCACCTTGAGCTCCCGCGACTGAGCCTGCAGTATTCTGAGGGTGAAAATGAGTTTGATAGCTTTTCTAAACCAGGGGTAGAACAGGGCGTAGATTAAAGGATTTACACAGGAGTTGATCAGCATGATCCACGACAACACGGCGTAATAGGACAAGCTGGTGGAGGTGTCCTCGCCTGCCAGGGCGGGATAGTAATACGGGCAGAAGCACATTAGAAACACAGCTATCACAATGCCCAGAGTGGTGGCAGCCTTCCTCTCTGACTTTTTAGCAGTTGGAGTTACAGTGACAGTCTGCAGCCGAATGACGCGCACCTGAGAGACGGCAACCACAAACACCCTCATGTACAGGACCACCATGACGGTACAGGGCCCGATGAACGAGAAGAAGAGATCTAACGTGCCTGAGATGTGGTTAATGACCACCACGCACTCCCCGTGGCAGGAGTTGTATCTGTCCGGCCACGCCAAGTGTCCCATCAAAACCAAACCATTATAGAGAAGAGAGCAGGCCCAGCACAGACAGATAAACACTTTAACCCTGTTCAGTGTGATCTTGGAGGAATAGAGCAGTGGGTCGCAGATGGCCAGGTAGCGGTCTATAGAGATGAGCACCATGTTGCCCAAAGAGGCAGAGAGCAGACAGTAGGACAGATAAGGAGTCAGAGCGCACATCAGCCTCCCCAGCAGCCAACACGTCTCCATGTGACGCAGGCCCTCGATGGGCATCGCCAGCAGCCCCACCACCAGGTCGGACACGGCCAGGGACAGGAGCAGGGAGTTGGTCGGGGTGTGGAGCTGCCTGAAGTGAGAGATGGAGATGATGACGAGCAGGTTGAGTGTCACAGTGAGCAGAGAGACGGAGGCCAGGAGAGTGTAGAGGAGAGCGGTCTCGTGGCGGGGCCGCAGCAGCCGCCTGCAGGAGGAGTTCAGGCTGGGGAAGCAGAGCGGGGGGGCCCCAGCATCTTCCATCAGGGAGGAGGGGAAGCAAGGATGAGATGGCGGTCAGGCTGTTAGAGGTGATTTTAAGTCTCTACCACGCGGTTCATTTATTGTCCTCTCACTCCTCCCTGAACACTAAGAGATGATGTCACTTGTCATCATCATCATCATCGTATTCTTCATCAGCCATTTACCAATTTTTTTCTCCTTCCATCATCGTGGTTCACTTGCTAGAACTTGAACATGAACATCTGCCAAGAGTCTTGATTGTGTGTAACTTTTCTTTCGTAGCAGAAAAGTAGTTGAGAAATAAAAGACAGGACAGTAAAAAGATAAATATCCAGAAACAAGAGTGAGATAACAGTGAAGGCTGAATATCCGTCTATCTGAATTTTTATTGGGATTGTAAAATTGTAAAAGGTAGATTTGGCTGAATATTACTGCAAATTCTCCAAACGCTGGCTAGCTCAATAATACTAATATATTAATGAATCTCATTTTTATCATAACTAAACAATGCTCAGACACTTTACATCAGTAAAAAGAAATAAGGTAAATAACTACAAATATAAGTTGAACACAGAACAGGGAGAATTGTCTGTATTCTATCGAAACTCACCTAAACCACTGTAAATAGTTTGTACATAATTAATGATCAATAACTCAAATCCCAGCAAGAATGAAAAGAAGCAACTTTCCCAAACTGTTGAGCTAATGTAAAACGAAGCAAAATAGTTTGTTCCTGAAACTTTTCCTTAGTGGGGAAATGAAAAGTTTCTATTTGACATGTTTACCTGTTGTTTGTTGTCTCACTGTTGCATCATTAGTTTATTTTTTTAACACCTCAGAGTGGCCCGGTGCCTCAGTGGTGTCGAGGTGTTACTTTATCAAAACAAGTGAACGTGCATCTTGAGCTAATGAGACGCACCAACCAGACACCGACTGTAGCTCAGTTAATTCTGTCGGGTGAGAAGTTCTAATTTGATCTCAGAGGTATTGCTCATCACGTCTGTCAGCGCGTGTTTGTGAGCGTGATGGAGTTTTCATCATGTTTGACTTGTTTGTCATCTGCAAACTATCCCTTCAAGTAAGAGAAGCCTATTTATTATAACCAGATGTCTTCTTCTTCACATGAGTACTGCTAGTACTCATGTGCTGCTGCTGATTATGTATTCATCGAGCACAATGTCTGTCCACTGAATAATGCTTTACTTTCTTTATATATGTGCATATTTCATTTTACATCTTTACATTTCTATATTATATATACATTATTACAAGATGTTATATTTCTATAATGACATAGCGGCAGTAAAGATTCCTGAACTTTGGCCTGAACGTGTCTGTTTCCAGACACACAAGACTCGCACACACGTCATCTGTCTGATCCTTGACTTCAAACTTATTCTCTTAACTAACAAACAAACAAGAATCCACAATCAATAATAGAATATAGACTTTTGTACTTCTCCACTTCCTCCCACTATACAGAAATGAAGCCAAATTATCCCAGGTATGAACGCGGCCATCTTGTGCCGACGTCGTCATTTGCAGCTAGAGTCTGGCGATTGGGTGATGGAGCTGCTGTATGGAGGTCCTGCAGATACATGCCAATCGTGAGTCAGTTTTTATAGAATAATATAACCTTGAACAAACATCAGTGTGATAAGAACCACCTAAAATGACAGAAGTTCTTATTTGACGTGAGCTTTGACTTTTTTCTTTGGTCCATGTCCCATTCACTAACACGGAGGAGGCGTGATTAAGAGTCAATGAACCTGAGCTGCATCATTTGGATTGTGGGAGTATCATTGCTTTACTTTATAAGCCAACGCTGCCGAGAAGTTTCCTGGATGAACATTTCCAGAGCTTGAATTTCAACAATTTCTATCCCAACTTTTTTTGTCAAGTAATATTTATGAACGTTCACACTTCTGCAAACATCTTCTGGTTGTTTTATCACATCTTTTTCCAACATGATTTCAGTTTAAAAGAAACAAACTGTAGAAATCAAACCTTTCGATCACGGTTTGTAGGTTTCTGTAGAAAAGGTAGTATATTTGAGCCTTGCAGATTTGATCCCAAAGTTTATTTTTACCCGAAACAACAGAGTAAAGCCCCGGGGATGAAAGAGATCTGTCTTTTTGCATGTTCAACCCCCTGAAAGACTTGAGCTGTTAGAGAATAACCTCATGATTTCATGGCCTTTGCTCCAGCCCACGAACAGACTGGGGGGGTTTCACTCTGCAATATCTGGCCAACGTTATATCAGCTCGCTGTCGGAGAGAAACAACACTGACCTATTTCAGGGGAATGCGCAGAGAGAGTTGCTTGCGTGCGTTTTGTTTTTCTGTGCCAGAGATTTCGTAATTTCACTTCTAACTTGTTTATTAATAAGGCGGGCGTGTCCCGGAGCAACAGGCCGACCCAAAACTTCAAGTCGCTAAAAATAAATGTTTGTAATGTGTCAGTTCCTAAAGTATGTTGACGTTTTCCAGTCTTTAAGTCAAAGTGTTTTTTTGTCACTATCATTAAAGAGATGATAGAACATCCAAATAGTATTTTTTAACTCTACTTTATGTCTTTCTGTAAAACATATCCAAGATACTTTTCCTATCTGCCTCGTCTGTCACTCTAACAACACTTGCCTTCTATGTGCTGAAATCTGACTGAAGCCGCCCCCTAAACACAAGGAACAGTCACTGCATAAGGGATAAACTGATAAAAAAGGCTTTTCTTGAATTAAATATTAATCCCATTCACCAAGAAGAGGATTACTGTAGTACACGTATCAGTTAAGCAGCTCGTACTCGGAGGGAAAGGGAAGGAGAGGGCGAGAAAATGTGGTAAAGTAGTTGCGATACTCTGCATCGGTGAGTGTTTTCATTAAGGAATAATGTCAAGCAGCCATGTAAGACTTCCTGTCCGCACCTCTCTGCAGCAGAGTAACGACGACTTGAAGTCATTTGCCCAGCTGCTGTTACAGCCCCGCTTTTAGAGCTTTTAATAGCACTTTAGAGCATCCATCACCAACACACACACACACACACACACAAGCTCAAAGACATGCACGCCCACTCACGCACGCCACACAATCAGGATGTTGTTCCTTGGCAACGTGGTTTCAAGGTAAATAGCTGCTATAAAAAGGTGTTGTATAAAGAAACAGCGGGTGTCTGTGTCAGATGCTGCAGCTTTGCAGCGAGGCAGAATCATTCATATGCCGTGAAAGCTTTGCCGTTTGACTGGAGGTGAGGGTTTTGTTTGCGGCTGATGGAATCGGTGTATTACAGCGGGAGACATCTGTTAGTTCTGAATGGGAACAAGACGCAATTGAATTGCCTGGCTGCGGCGTATTTTGAGCAAATTAGCATTTTATGAGGGGAAACGTATTAGAGGAAGGATACAGAGAAGATTGTTCTATATTTCCAAAAGGCTACACATACATTCTGACCCCAAAAAATAAAGATCAGAATTCAATTTGTAGAGAATAAATAGAGAAAAACTATTTTATGTTAGGTGCTGTAGGAAAATGATTGGGGTGGGTTTGAAAAGAGATCTGATAAGGGGTTAAGGGTTGGATACGTTTTGTGCTCATCCTATCTGGTAGTTCAGGCAAATGGGTTTGTTTTTAGAAACTTAAATAAATAAGTGATTATATATCCACTCATAGTCATTCCTATCTTTACATGCTTATATAATGAATGTATTTATTCCCCGGAAAAATGTAATGACCAAGTTTTTATCACCTCAACTACTTTTCATTTTCGAATCATCTGATAAAATACATGTATTGGTTGATATTGTCTCAGTGGTGCAGCGAAGACCATAACAGATACTGTGCCAAAGATTGTAAAGTAATTCACACGACCATCAAATCAAATAATTTATTAGCCGACAACAGAGCTTTGATAACCACCACGAGGACCTTGAATACATTAATGATGGATGCATGCACTTGTTTTTCATTCTAATAACAAGCAAACGTTACAAAAACATATACAAAATTTAAAGAGCACTGTGCAACGTTAGAATTCAGTTTCACTCTGTATATAAGGAATACAGCCGTAATTGAAAAATTACATAAGCAGAGACTCTGTGGCCCCCGTGCAGCGAGAACCACAAACACGGTGTAATCAGAGGTGTAATTATGGCGTCCGTGGCTCGATCGACGCAGGCTGAACAAAATGTCTGTTGTACAAACGTCGGTTTGAGTTACAAGCAGCTGCTAATTAGCGAGGAGTGTGAGAACGGAGAGCATTAATCACTGGAACATGCCTCTCTGTCGGCAGATGAGTGTGTGGGGGTGTGATCGTATGTGTGGGGGTGAGCATGCATGTGTACTGTATGTGCTGACAGTGTCCAGCAGAGGGCAGAAAAAGCAAGGTTATACCTAAAATCTCCCAGCCGTTGCCACATTTCCTTTAATTAATGCTAATTTTAAGTTTCACATATGGGGAAGATTCAAGTCGCGTTTGATGTGACCAGATTGTAAATTTTCAATTCGTTTGCCGCTTCTATTTGTTTTCCATTTTGTGAGAGAGCACATGCTGACACTCAGTCTGTGCAACGACCTTGGACACATTTGATTTGGTGCCTCTGTCCCGGGCAGCGCGACTGCAACAAATCCAGAATGACAAAGCGGACTTGTTAACCTTTTTGGAGATATATGGCCGGAATTAAAACAAAGATACCTTTGTGTCTGCAGCACGCTCCCTCAGTTCTGTCCATACTGAGCCTGACAAATAGGAGGAGGACCTGCAGCCTGATAATGTCTGAACACAAGAACCCCTTCAAACCAAACGTCCATGTAACAAGTGGTTGTGTTCCGAGTGTAGTGGAATAATGGCATCCATAATGAAACGTGTAACTTTATTTTGAAGAGCGGTCTCGCATAAAATACTGATGAATCTAGAGACAGTGCAGTCGGGAAGATTTAAATTATTCCTCTGCATCTGGCAGAGCTAAAAATCTGCCTTTTTGAAGATGATCATTTTTGGTAGTGCGAGAAGTTCATATTATGAATGAGCGTAATTAGATGAAACTTAAGAAACTGTGCTGCGCTAATTACGTTCAGTGCTAAAGAACTTCAGTTAGACTGGAATATTTGAATGAAAATATGTTTTTATCCCAGACAGAAATAAAATTCCCAACATTCAGATGAGTTTGTTTCGGACCCTGCTATTCCCCACCTGCCCACTAGTAGTCCGCACGTTTTTTCTACCATCACCTAAACAATCACATGCAAACGCCACACCCCCCCAGCGACAGTGAACATTACGGATGCTGAGAGGAAGTAGTGCTCGATTAATTGCAACATTAATCATGTTTCAGCCACTAATGTGAAGTAGGACTGTATAAAACCTGCCTCTTTAGTTGGACAAAACAAAACCGTGGTCAGTATTCTCTTTTATGTCTATTCAAAAGACAGATTTTTCTTAATTATGATTGCAGCGAGCAGATGTGAGTGTTGTTTCTGGGTCACACACATAATAGGACATGCTATTCTCTGTAGTATTGAACACTTGGGGAATAGACCTCTAAATGTTTAATGATTGAGGAATCTTTGTTGCGTCTTCAAGAAAAGTGTATTATCTTGGCTCGTCCCTCCTCTGCGAGCTGTCAGAATGATCGTCTTGTATAATACGTTTCAGAAAATGCCTGCCAGTTGAATCCAGGAGGGATGCTTTTCAAAATAAGACAGGTTTTAACCAGAGACGAGAGAGACGGCACGTGAGGGAAGGAGAGAGCGACAGGGTGTAATAAGGGAAAGAGAGCAAGCGAGACCGAGGGCAAGAACAGTAAAAGGGAGAAGTAGGCTAATACACTGCTGCTGCTGTTGCATATGATTGAGTTCATAAAACAGAAAGGCATCATCAAAAAGCGCATGGAAGAGTCAGTATATTCCCTCCAGTCTCCGAGACTGCCTTTTGATGCTGGAGCTGACTTTCTCTCTCTCGCCATCCATCCCTTCTCCCTCCTACTCTCTCCCACGCTCCCACCATTGCTCGCTGTGCTGCTTGTGAATTAAAAGAAAGTATGTCAGTTGGCAGGCAGCGAGGGGAGCAGAGAAAGAAGGGAGACATCAGAAAGAATTCATTCAGTGAGTTTGTGGAGGAGAGACGCCGCTCGCTGAAGCCTCACCCCCCGGTGAGGCTGCGGGGGGGTCAGAGGTGGTTCCGTGGGTCAACCCCGAAAGGATCCACCTCGATGTGTCCACTCAGGACTTTCAGGTTCAGCTGAACAAAGACAGAAACACAAGAAGGGGCCAAATGTATTGATAAGCTGCGGCATTTTCCCATCACAGCAACTAGGCTCCTGCACTAAACACTGAACTGTGCGTAGAGAGACCTGGCTGTGGAAGCTGCTGTTGCTATGCGACCGCTGAAGGCTTGTTTGGAGTAATTCACTTCAATGCTTAGCTAAAACTTAAAATGTTGTTATCTTGCAATCAAATCTGGCAGCGCCGCATGATGTCAGCGAGCATTTGGGAAAGAGATGGATGACGTCAATAGGTAAATGTTCCCAGATGTGCAAGCAGCCTTTCTCCTTGAATGTGGTCACTGAGTCTTTATGAAGCGGTTGCTCAACTATCATAATATTCATTTTATAGTGAGACTAGTAAACAGATTGTAATATCTACCCATGTAGGCTGTTTATGTTTAAATAAAGATGGAAGACATGACTGCTCCCTGTGAATGAAGCCAAAGCATCTGGTTTGCCACCTGGTGGCCGGCTGCAGCATAGGCTATAAACCCTGCCTTCTCCATATTAGGAGATGGGACATAGACCAAACTAAAAAGTTGTTTATAATTATTATCTCACTGATGTTTGTTCAAATGCTGTGCTTTATGATTATTTATTTATTGTTTTGTTCCAGACCAAGTAGGACTAAAGTGTTTTAAATTACCTTTAACTTTGAATAATCATGTCGTCTATTTGAGCCACTTAATCTAGCGCCACCACCAGGTTGACATTTTCTATTAGAGTGAAATGTCTCATATCATAAAATGTAGTTCAAACATTCATGTTCCACATAGCAAATGTATTTCTGTCCTCTATATTCTTTTTGTTTAACAGGCGCATGAGCTGGGCTGACATCTAGGGGGCGCCACAATCCAGGCTCCGCTTCCTGAAGGGCAGCCTATGACCCAGTGGTTGGAAAGTGAGCTGGGCTGCCCTGAGTCTCTGAGCTCCATCATAATTCTTTGAGCAAACACAGATCCTTGGCATTGCCAGTTAATGTGGTGAAGCCCAAAGGGTTCATCCTTATCTATCCAGACATCTCTTGACAGATTTTGTAACTGTTCTACAGTGAAAAATGTTCTATAATATTGATAACATCAAAGTGAGTGATAGCGCATGCTGGCTTGTTTTTTTGGCTACGATAACCTTTGCTTGACTTTTGGTTTATGGCCCCTTTGAGAGCTGTTTATTAGGGACCTGACATCTTGTTTGCCTGAGGTCGTCTATCACAATACGTCTTCCAGCCTCATGACAACCACCTCGCACCTGACAAACACCCGGCAGAGACTGCAAGCTCAGATAGGAACAGAAATCCTTCATCTGCCGAGTTCAATTGAGATGATGTGGGGACCAAATGTGCGACAAACAATTTGACAACCAATGAAGTCTCTTGGTTTCTTTGACTTTGACGTTACACAGGTAGCTCGTGTATGTATTCAGAATCAGGTTTACACATCTGAGGAATTTGCTGTGGTATAAATCAGAGATGGTGATATATTGTATATTATATATATATATTGGCTGGATATGATAGATTAAATCGTATCCAAAGCTTTTAACCCCCCCGGCTGTAACATATCTAGATTCTTGGTGGTGTAACCCTCCAACGAGCATGATTATCCAGTCATTGGCCTTTCAACCCTCATTATTGGCCAGTCCTCTTTTTAGTATATTCCAATCTCCAAAAGAGTCCAAGCCTGTCGACCTTATTATGAACAACAGCTCCGCTCACACGTCTCCTTCAATCTGCTGATCTGTGATATTCTTTAATTATTAGTTTAATGATAAACTCTGAAATACACCTTGGGGTTAGAACCCTCATATACATCATAAAGGCGGCAAAGGAAAGAGATTACCACACACCCCAAGGGACTCGTATACTGTGGAGAGGCAGGGGGAATAGAAAAGCACAGCTCAGCACTTTCTGAATTCATTATGCATCAATAGTGTGTGACATAGCCAATATATGTTTTCTCTACCTGAGATGTACTGATATGAATTGTATATGATATACTATGAATTTGTTAACAATTTGCAATGTGTATACCCATCACCAGATGTCACTACACAGAGTGCCTGTGTGCGTTGAGGGGAGGACCTGAAGTCAATTGTCTGCTACTTTTACACAAGTTAATGAAAGTGTTATGCATTAAAATACAAGATAAAAAAAGTGTCATATCTTTCTATATTTTGTGCCATTCAGCACTGTCAGTTTTATGACATAAAAAAACTATGACATTCTTGTATGGATGTGTGAAACCATAATATACTATGAAGGTTTTATGATATTTTGTTCATACTGTAATCTGATGTTTTCATGTTTGGGACTATGACCTTTCTATGATACTGGTCAAAAATGCATATCTGGATTTATCACTACTGTGTTGCTTACTTATATTAATTTACAATTATTACAAGAATATGGTGCTCTTATTATTTAATCTATCTATAGCCTATATTCACAATGTTTATAAAGTGTTTCTTAGATGTTTGTTCCTAAATATGATTTCAATAGTACATAAAATAATATTAGAATTGTTCAATCAACTTTATATATTGGCCCATTACAAAAAATAGTAATTGTTTTTACAAAGGAGGAAAAAAGCAAATGTATGAAAATCAGAAAAAGGACAAATGTATATTTCGCCTTGGCCACTGACGGACGCGCTGCGTCACTTGCTGGTCTGAAATGTTTGTGTACGGACTCCCGCGGCTCCTCGTGTCTCCTCCACAGACGGAAGTGAACCGTCCTGCTCATCGTCTGAGGCGGGTTTCGAACCATATTCACTGTGTCACTGTTGTTCACTCTGTGTTTGTCCCTCTGTCAGTGATTCACTTTGTTCACACGCGGTGTCTGGTGCTAGTTTAGCAGCTGTAGCTTCTCTCACGCCTCCTTCACTGAACACGGTGCTTTTATTCAATTAGATTCTGTGACTGAGCAACGAAGAACAAGGCTGAAGGTTTGATGTCATTTATTGTGAATCTGTCAAGTTTCTGAAGATTTGAATCAGTTGAGACAGGGAAACTCAGCTACTTTTCATTGTAGCATCAAGAACTTGCTCCTTCACAGTTGAGTGAAAAATGTTGGTCACCGCTTTTATTTAAATATTTAATAGGAGCAAGTTGTAGATGGTTTAAAGTAGAAGTACCTGACTTTACCTTTGATTTTTCTCTAACTTTGAAGAGTAAAATTAGTTGAAACCTGACGTACAGATAGTGGAGGTGATCCTGAACAAGAGTTAAGTGAAAGTTCATCACCTCTAAATGATTTTTTAAAAATACTACTAAATGTGAGTAACTAATTCGTGTTTTAATGAAGAAGCTGTCTTTATTATTTCATTTGATTGTACTTGTTAATGTCTTGAGTGTCAAACAAATCAAAGTTCATAATAAGTGACATTGAACTTTCAGCGTTTGCCTTTTTGGTTCAAACTTCACTTTCACACTAGTGATAACTTTGTTAATAGAACAGCAGCCTCATTGTGAACAATTGACAGCAGAAAGTAAACAGGAAATTAGCTCCATGGTGTAATTCTCAACAGATTAATCAGATAAATGATAAGAAAGCAGTTGAAATGCCAGAGGCTGCAGTTAATTATCATTAATAGAAGGTTCCTCTTCAGCTCTGTAGCCAGGCTGACACAGAGTCACAGCTGGACTGATCCATCTGTTCCTCTAACTCTGAGGAGCAGTGATTGACACAGATGTCGCCCACATCGAGTCTGGTTCTCGAGGTTTTTTTCTCTCCACAGTCCCAGAAGTTTTACTTGTTGGGTAAAAAAACGAGGAATCAATGTTTTAAAAGTGATAAAAAGTCGTAGCTAGTGATGTCATCCCAACTGTTGGCTTTCTCTGTTATTTTGAAGGTCTGGACCTTCTATCTAAAGCACCTTGAGAGAAGTAATTGTAAGTTGCTTTGGATAAAAGCATCAGCTAATTGTAATGTAATGTGTATTATCATTTGGAGCAGTACAAATACAATTTAATAGAATTGTAAATTAAGCCTCTGATGAAGTGAAAAGCTGCAACGTCTGTTTTTGATTAGTATTTCATGTGAATCAATTCAACGTGTGAAACTGAACATCAGTGTTTAGAAATAATTTATCAATTTATTCATCAATATCCTTTACATCACTTGATGCATAATTTAATGATGTGTTTTACTTATATTTTCTCATGAAAAACACTATATAAATATATGTAAGTGCTTTTCATTCACCATATCTAAATAAATGTGTTGTGTGCTGCAGATGCAGAAGAGAGCGTCTGCATCACCGGAGGTGAAGGACGACGATGAGGACGCCATTGTCAACGCTGCAGAGACCATATCCTGAAGACGGACAGAGCTGCTGATTGAACAACAATAATCTACAAGTCGAAGTTAATACACATAAATAATAAGAGTGCTGTGCCTGTTTTAAACCTGTTAGTTTGGAGCTCTTTGAAAACGAGTCCTTGTCATCAGTGAGTCCTCCTCATTCATGTGCAGAGCTTTTTATAAACCAGCCTGTGAAGATAGAAAAGTTTGTGTTCCTCCAATCTGGTGTATTCTCAAACTTTGTAATGATATGAAACTGAATTTGTCTTTATGAATAATGATATACAAGTTTAACAGATTTACAGAAGTGATGTACATTTTTCCATACATTCCAATGTTGACTAATTCAGACCCAAGTTTTCAATTGTTGAAAATAAAAGCTGTTTAATTCTGCTCAGCACAACAGCAACAAAATGAATGTGGTGTTATTTTGAAGAGAACTTGCCAAACAGGAAGTGATTCTGAGTTTTGTCATATAGAACTAACCATGTGTCCAAATGGCACCAAAGTAAACGATGAACCTTGTGTGAGCTCTAATAAAGCACATGACCGTTGTGAAGCTGTGAACAGTTGAGATATGTGAATGAAAGCTCTTAATATAAAGCTTGTAAATGTTATTTACCACAAATGCTAAGGGAAGTAACAAAGTACATTTACTCAACTACTGCAGTAGTTATTTAAAATAATTATTATTGTATTTGTTTTTAAATTTCTTACAGTGAGAGACATGAGGCTCAGTGCTGGACTTGATGCAAGAGAGAAACAAGACGTCGCTCTTCAGTACGACTTCGAGGTACTTACAACTCACAACACTACATTTGTACTGCACCAAACTCTTCTCGCAGCTGTAGTTAGTACCTGAAGATAATATACAGTTGAAATAAAGACAACAAATAAAGTAAAAAAAAAAAGAATACGAGTTTAACAATGGAAGCACCAAGACATGTCACTCTGTTCCATTTGTTGATTATCACTTGTAGTTGTATAGATTTGTTACAGAGTGGAGGTTCTTCTCTCCAATCTATCTCTGACAATTTAGAAGCTCATGCATTTTAGATTGGTTAACTCAGTAAATGTCAATCTGTTGAGATGTACTCTCCAAATAACATCGAGTCGAGACTTTTCCAAAGTAGCCAAAGAGAAAACTGTCGGGCTAATGTCAGCTTAATGAACTAAATTAAATTAGCTGGGCTCCCCCTCGAGCCGTCTCAATAACCCCTGGGGTTTCCTGGCCAGCTCTACATCTCCACTAAATCCATCACGTCTGCTGCTCATTCCATTCTAAACCAACATTAAATCATGGATGTAAATCAAGTCCCTCAAACTAAATAGTGACAAATCGGACATGATCATCATCATTGGTCCCAAATCCCTCACTAAAACCAGTCCCAACTTCTCCTTCACCATGGACAACCCCACTCTTTCTCCCTCCACACACATCCCCAACCTCGGGAGTCATGTTTGACAGCAACTAGTCCTTTGAACACCATGTTAACCAAATCACCTGGAACTGCCTTTTTTCACCTTAATAACATAGCCCGTCTCTGCCCATCACTCTCCTCCTCTGCTGCTGAAACTTTGATCCACGCTTTCATCACCGCCAGAATCCAGTATTGCAACAGTATTGTCTATGGCACATCATCCAAGGTACTAAATAAACTCCAGCATATCTAGAACTCTGCTGCTCGCCCTGTTCTCCAGAATCTCCAGTGGCTCCCCGTCTCACAATGCATCCAATACAAAGTCCTTGTCCTCACTCACAAAGCCCTCCGTAACCAGGCCCCCTCCTACCTCACCGACCTGCTCCACCACCACACTCCATCGTGTCGGCTCCGCTCCTCTGATTCTAACCTCCTGTCCCATCCACTCAGCACCAAGGCACCGGACCTGGGGCAACGGAGCCTTCTCCCAAAGAAGTTGAAGGTGCTAGCATCACAAAGGAGGTTCACGTGTTGTGCGACGCCTCAGAAAAAGCCTACGGGGCTGTAGCGTACCTCCAAAAATAGAAGATAGTCAGGGCAAGACCTATCTGGCATTCCTCATGTTAACATCAAGAGTCGTGCCACAGCTGGAGCCCAAATTGCCACGGTGATTCAGGAGGAGGAGCTCACCTTGAAGACACCTCAGTCAAGCCACCCTGTTGACAGACTGGACAACTGTTTTGATGTGGCTGCAGTCAGAGTCTTGCCGCTTTAAGGTGTTAGTTGGTACAAGGGTGGCTGAGATCCAGGAGCCCACCGACCTCAATGCATGGCGCTATGTGGATGACATCGCAAGAGGGAAGAACTTGAGAGAGCTTGCAGAGCCCAACAGATGGAGTCAGGGCTCACCTTTCCCCCACCAATCCCCAGACATATGGCCCATGAAATGTGCTGCTTCAGCTGAGGAAGAGGTGTCATAACTGGGGAAGTGGACTCTCTGTGGAGTCACATCCCCAATGCCAGAGTGGCAAGTTCCAGATGTGGACAAATGCAAATCTTGGAGGGAGCTTATGGACATTACAGTGCAAGCGCTTCACGGGGCGGCAGACTAGCGCAACAGCCCCACAGTGTCAGATTACCAGAAGTTGGAAATCCTCATCTTCCAGAAAGCCCAGAGTGACCGTTTCCCGGATGAACCCCGCGTCACCTAGTAGCCACCTACTTACCTTGTCCCAAGAGTTTAATGAGTCAAGCGAACTAATCAGGTGGATGACTATGTAGATCTGAAGACCTGGAGCATCCCATTGTCAAACTCTTGATCCAGGATTAGGACAAACGTCTGTCACCCTGGCCCAGAGCTGAAATGAGGTGCACCTTATGGATCCTCAGAGGACGTGAAGCTATCCCTCACCATCAGCAGTCTTGCACAGACTGTCATCGATGGAAGTCCAAACCAGCGGTCCTCACAATGTGCGACTTACCAGTTGCCAGCCTTCGTGTCTTTAAGCCTGCCTTTCACTCCAATGGCACGGACTGTTTCAGACCCTTCCAGATAAAAGTCGTGCGGCGGTCCAAAAAGAGACGGGGAATAATATTCAAGCGCCTCACCACTTGGGCCGTGCACTTAGACCTCATTGCTCGGAGAGGAAGTCTAGCTGAATTATTGTCAGATCAGGGGACCAACTTCAAGGGAGGACTGAAAGAGCTCCGTGAGGCCTCCCTGTCTCCGGAGTTCCGCACTTTATACAACAGTGGGTGCTCAGGATGCTGCTCATCAAAGTGGAGGGCATCCTAAACTGAAAGCCCTTGAGTTACGTGTGTAATCTGGTGTCCTGTTGATGGGCCGGCTAGATGGCTCCCTTCCTCAAGTAGTATACCCGAATACGGAGCTCTTCAGTAAACTCATGTGGAGTCATTCCCAGATCCTGACAGATCACTTTTGGTCAAGTTTCATCAGACCCTACTTACCTGGTCTACAAAGCCGCCAGAAGTGGCACACCAGCGCAGATGGTCGTGAGGTCTGCCGATACAAGACAAGATGTACACCAGGCCTGCGGCTCAGCAGGTAGTCCTCCCAGCCATACCAGACGACGAGAACCATCCTCCTAACATGTCCCCTCCCAAACCGGACAGTGGAGCGCGTGGAGCATGTGTTATTGTAGCCCAGGTTTTGGCACATGGTCGCAAACACACGGGATTCAAAGTTCCTGCCGTGGTCGGTGGGGATGACCTCGGGTGTCCCGAACATTCCTTCAACCAAAGCATCTACAGTGGTCTCTGCTTCTTGGTCAGGCAGGCTGTGTGCCTCTGGCCACTTGGTGAAGACGTAGCGGTTACCCCTTTCCGAGTGGGGCGAATGGCCCTAAAAGCCCCTGTTGGAGATGGGCATGGGATCTGTCTGTGGAGCCTTTGCGTGCGGTGCAGCTGTCGCAGCGGCGACAATAATCTTCCACATCTCGCCTGTGTTGGCCCCGGCAGAGAGTCTTTGAGATCCCAAAGTGACCAGATCCAGGAGCTCCACGTACTGCCTGGAGCACAGTCTCCTTCAGAGCCCCTGGTACCAGCACCTGCCACCGTGTGTCTCCTGTAGCTGGTTCCTTCCAACCCCTTTGTAGAACCCTATCACACAGGCGCAGAGTTTCAAACACTGACCATAGTCACTTTGTGCCTTATGCACAGCCACTAGTCCCTGATTGGCAGACGGTACTTCCTATTTCACCCCTGTCCTGCCAACAAACCAGCCAATGAGAGACTGCCATCCCACACAAACCAACAGGCATTGGTCTAGGAGTGTCATGTGCCCCACCCTGACCTGTTCACTAACACTCTGGACATTTCAGTAGTTATTTAACAAGTTCTCCCAAGGTAAGGTGAGTTGAGTTACCTAAGAGCTTCTTTGGAGAAGGGGACCAGAGAACAAGCTTGAGGGTAGTCATTGAGATCTCTGGAGCAAAACCAAGTCCAGCATCTCGCAGTCGCAGGCTACCCGAAGTTGGTCATGCTGCCCCTTGTTGCGACGCCGGGTGTCATGTCTTTGGATGAGGCCGCTCTGGAACAGAGGGGACAACCGATGAAGGTTGCATGGTGTTGAAAGGATGTCATACATAGTTGTGATGATGAAGCTGAGCTGCTTTGCTGCCATTCTCCATAACTTCTTCCAGCTGATCTTCCTCCTCTCCACATTGTCCCAACATGTCCACTGCCCACCAAGTGAGACTGCCTTGGTTGCCAAGTTGTTTGACCGAGGCCTCCTCTTCCTTGCTGAACATGTCCCACGATGTCCCTATGTCTTGAGATTGGTTCAGTGGTATGTGGAGTCTTGCCCTTGAACTCTTCTGTGAGACTGGTGGCGGTAAGGCACCGGGGGAATCAAAGTACGTAGGCTGTGATTGCTATTTGTAGCTTGTCCACTGTTGAGATTGGCTCTTCAAAGATAGTGACGGGCCAGAAGGGCAAATTGCAAGAACCAGGCCTTCAGTCTTTGAGGCAGCTGAGTGTTGTTGACGGCCTTTCAGGCTGGCGCCATGCCACCTTCCAAGGCTTTTTACAGGCCACTCAGATACAGTTGGGATAGGGCCACCTCCGATGAAGAATGTAAGGTCAGTGACCTGTCCTTTGACAATGGAAATGCTGCGTTGGATGGTTTTATTTTCAAGTGGGCCTAGCTGATATCCTCCTCCAGCTTCCCGAGTAGTCGGGGGTTGCATATTGCAGCGGTGGTCTGAGTAGTAATGTCATCCACGTAAGCTCTGGAGGCCCACCACCCATCTTCAGCATGGGCCAATGACCTCCATAGCCATTGTAAAAGCCAGGGGTGGGATGTGCATTCTGCCTTGATGCTCACTTGTAGGGATTGCCAATGAGGTGGTAAAGTCAGCAGCGGGGAAGCACAACTGTAGGTGTTGGAATGGTGTGTGGAATATGTAAGAAGCTGAAGGCATTTGCAGTGACTCCATGGGTATAGTCTTCCTGTGCTACACTATTGTGACGAGCCTCCAGAGAAATCTCAGGATATCTTGTATCCCTCATATGGAACTCCATTTGGTCTGGGGCAGATTCAGACGTTGGCCGAGGGACTGCATTTTGTACCTATTTCCGATTTGGATGGCTAGCTTCTGATAAAGCTGGAGTAAGTTGTGGCTGATTGGACAAATCTGGCGAAGGGTCAATGTTTACACGGGTTGAGGAAAAGTCACCTTTCTGATCATGTTGTTCTGTGTAGTTTGCAGTGCATGGTCTGTTAAGATTTTGCGAGCCAGGGCTCCTTTAATGTAAATGGAGGCTTGTGTCTGATCAAGGTTTCCAGACTTTGTTGAAGTAGTTGTCGGTGTAAGCTCTGACACGTATTCCAACATGCTTATATTGGGAAAGTACAACAGAAATGTGACTGAGGAATATGAACAGTATTTGACCAAGTAGAAAAAAAGATCAAATAAATCCAAGAGTTTAAACTGACCAATATTCTGCTGTTGTATGGCAGATTGTCTTTGACCCAATTGTACCTTTGTCATGGTTGAAGAGGAAAAAAGCGGTAAGTAAAGACAGCAATTGAGAAGAAATAGCCCCAGGTATTTTTCTACACAGTTGATTGATGCGCCGTTCCTGTCCTGTTTGAAGTGAACCAGCAGCGATGTGAAAGAGTTGAATGTTTTTGTGTAATGTGCCTAAATTGGGAATTAAAGTCTCGGGAGTGTTGTCACCACTGATGTCTTGTGTTGTTTCTGTTGACTATTTTGATGCAGCTTTGACTCGAACACAGCCTTAGCGTTGTGTATGTGAAGCAAAAGCGCGTGGAACAGGCAGCAACAGAATCTTGTACAACTTGCAGTAGATGTGAAATCAGACGGCACAAGAAATGGCAAACTTTAATGGACTTGGCTGAGGTACACATTACATATCATTTAGCACAACAACAAGAGTCAAGTAAGTCCAAGCGTAACAAAGTTGTTTTCACCAACGTGTAGTCGGGTGAGCCTTTTCCTGGAAGGAAAAGAAGTTTGGTCAAGCAGCTCAGATATCAATACATTTGCCTCGAGTGCTTTGTAAAGAAAGGCTAAAGGCTAGTTAGCTAAACAGGCAAGTGCCAATGAGGTGGTTGAGAAGAGGAAGGCCAGGAGCTGATTAGGAAAGACAAAGGGCTGAAGAGAAAGTAGGTGTAAAAGAGTTGTTTGGGGGTAGCAAAAAGGGGAAAGTAGTGGAATTTAGCACAAAGAGTTTTGGGTGGCAGAAAAGGAAGAGTAGCTCTTCAGGGTAGTTAGATTTTGGCCCATTTCTATGAGAAGGCGGCAGTTTGGCCAAGAGTGACTCAGACAAGCACACTTGCGGCGAAGTAAGAGGATAGGAAGACTTACCTGTGTGGAGAAGCAAGGTTAGAGGACCGAGTTTGTGTCAAAGAGAAGACTTACTTGCGTGGATGTAGGAAAGAAAATGGTAAAAAGGAGCAGAGGGGCCCGCGCCCGCTGCCTTCCCCAGCCGACTGCCGAGTCTTCATTCTCCGAGTCTTCATCGGACGCGGCTTCGTCGGACACCGGGCGCACACTTGCTTTTCTCCTGACCATTCATGTCACAAAGCGCTCTTTCGTTTCGTCTCTAAGAGGAGCAACACCACGACCGGCACATCCAAAAGGAGCCCTTTTCATTCACTGGTAACACAACTGGGCTTCATACTTCAAACGACTGTGAAATTACAATTCAGGTGATATTTTGCTCACATCTTCTTTGAAAGCTCATGTCAGTTATGTTACGCTCTGCATTGACTTTCTTTGTCCTTAACCACAGACTTGACTGGCAGCCACCATTTTGAAAGCGCGCACGCGCGCACACACTTGGTAAGTACCCTTAGTTTGTTTGTTTATACTTTGACTCTTTTCTGAATAAATACTCTTCTCAAACACAAATGTTGTCTTCATTAATGTTGCGCAAGTGTCCATTTTGCCCACTTCGACACCGTCACCGACTCCATATCTTTCGACTTAGCTAACATCTGACATGCTTATTTTGGTTGCTTTATTTTATTTAATCACAGTTACAAATTGGAAATTATTACTTTAATGAAACTTCATCAATACTATGCCTATCTTGTCCCTTCTTTTGAAGGGTGGTGCCCCAAAGTAGCTTCAATGAAATCAAGTTATTTAACATTATTACTTATAATTTAGATTTGAAGCACTTTTCTTATAGCCACATTAATTTCATGCACAAAAGCACCACTTTTTATTTCATCCCACTTAAGGTATAATAATCACAACAGTGTCATCTGAACTGATTAACTGATTCAAACAATATAGGCATAGCTTAGTATGTTGTTCAAAATATAACAAAAAGACTACGTTACCAGTTGAATAACTCTTTTTTCCACAATAGATTCCCATTTGTTTGAAATACTGCAGTCACAATTCTATGACTTTCTCATCCAAAACATCTCATCTAAACACTCTATTAACTGACATTCATTACACCTGGGCTAGATTGACAACAGCTGATCATCAACTTGACTAACTCAGTCACATGTTCCTTCAGGGTTCACAAGAGACTCGACTCCACCACCTACTGGTGCAAACTCTGCTGTTCTCTAACATGAACATCCAGTGACACAACTGTATTACACCATCAGTTCTCTCTCACGCTTGCAGATAAAAGCATTGACACACCCCCCCCACCCCAGCCTGAAAACATCTACTATGAACATCAGTGGAGCTGGCGAAACAAAGACTACAGAGAAAACAAGGATCGTCGTGAGAAACAAACAAACACCACCTCATATGGGACCCCAGAGCAACTGATGAAACTACACCAACACGAAACTTTACTGATGTAAAAGGACTCACCTTATGCATCTTTTTCATCTACATCATGATCACACAGTGGTGGAGGAGATGGAGCGGTGATGGCAGGATTACCTGGGAAACATAAGTCTGAATGAAACCACTTTTTCCACAAGGCACAAAATTCTACAATACTTCACTTGTTCACATGGATTTTTATGTTTTCCAACAGGAACTCTCATACATCATTCTAAACATTACAGTAGTTATTCAATGCTGAGAGCCACACAGAAAAAGGAGCTAATCTTCTTTTTTCAGTGGCTGTCAACAGCAACTCATTAGTAATGGCCTTTCTTCATGATGAATCTACTTTCACTAAATGCATTGTTGACTCATCTTCAACTACATCCATCCACCCATTTGAAATGACAAAGATGAACTAAGGAGCTCTTTTTGCTAATTCAACAGGACCCTGACCTGCAGCTCCACTACTGGATGATCAGAAAGCAACACTTTACTCAATAAAGTCTCACTGACAGCTGCATTACAATATAGAATCTATATGTGTGTGTGTCTGTTTGTATATGTCAGCCCATATGAGAAATCATTCATACTTGGTCTCACACACAGCATCATGAACTAACTCACTCACACATATACTCTGTATGTCGACTCTTTTTTTACTTTATCTTAGCTTCATTTTAACTGTATATTATCTTCATGCACTAACAACAGCTGCGAGACAAGTGCAGTACAAATGTAGTGTTATGAGTTGTAAGTACCTTGAAGTCGTACTGAAGCCCAACGTCTGGTTTCTCTCTCACATCCACTCCAGCTCTGGGCCTCATGTCTCTCACTGTAAGACAATTATAAACAAATACAATAAACACCAATTTCAATAACAAGTACTGCTGTAGTTACTTCCCTTACCCCCTATATCATAACTCTAATCACTTTTTTACCCAATGAGCAACAGTTCAGGGACTGTGGACAGACAACACTTCATTAAGTGGAACTAAACCTCCAGAACCAGACTCCATGTGGTCGACATCTCTGTCAATCACTGCTCCTCAGAGTTAGAGGAACAGATGGATCAGTCCAGCTGTGACTCTCTGTGTCACCCTGTCTACAGAGCTGAAGAGGAACCTGGGCTTCTTCTTCTCATTTTCTGCTATTAATGATCATTAACTGCAGCCTCTGGCATTTCTACTGCTTTCTTATCATACAATCTATTGAGAATTACACCACAGAGCTAATCTCTGTTTACTTTCTGCTGTCAATTGTTCACAATGCAGCAGCTGTTCTATTAACCCAGTTTTCAACTAGTGTGGGAGGAAACTTTGGATAAAAAAAGACAAACATGTCACTTATTCAATTTTATTTGTTTCCACTCAAGACATTAACAATTACAATGCAATATTACTTTTTGTTGCTATATTAAGGGGAACATGAGCTACTTTATCATTACTACACTGATTACTTAGTTACATTTAGTACAATTTCTAAATTAATCACTTTCACTTCACTCTTGTTCAGGACGACCTCCACTATCTCTATGTCACGTTTCAAGTACTTTTACTGTTCAAAGTTAGAGAAAATCTAAGGTAAAGTCAGGTACTTCTCCTTTAAACCATCTACAACTTGCTCCTATTAAATAAACAAACACATTTCACTTCACAACTGTTTCCTCTCAAGGATCTTTTCTAATTATATTTATTAAGAGCAAGTTCTCGATGATATAATGAAAAGTAGCAGACTTTCACTTTGTCTCCTCAACTCTGTCACATTCACAATAAATGACATCAAACCTTCAGCCTTGTTCTTCGTTGCTCAGTCACAGAATCTAATTGAATAAAAGCACCTTGTTCAGTGAAGGAGGCGTGAGAGAAGCTACAGCTGCTAAACTAGCACCAGACACCGCGTGTGAACAAAGTGAATCACTGACAGAGGGACACAGTGAATATGGTTCGAAACCCGCCTCAGACGATGAGCAGGACGGTTCACTTCCGTCTGTGGAGGAGACACGAGGAGCCGCGGGAGTCCGTACACAAACATTTCAGACCAGCAAGTGACACCGGAAGTGACGCAGCACGCTCCTCCTCCGCACGTCAGCGTGTCCGTCAGTGGCCAAGGCGAACTATACATTTGTTCTTTTTCTGCTTTTAATACAAACATTCACTTTTTCCGTATTTTTGGAACAATTACATTATATGGAATTTTTATTTAGTAACAAACAATATCTTCTAAACACTTTACAAACTATGTGAATACACAGATATCAATATTAATAATTAAGCATAATAGTAGTAATAGCAGAACAGTAGCAATGATGTAGTAATAACACCAGATGTGTATCTATCACTAGTATCATAATATATCAACTCTATGGTGTCCAAAATATCATTAAACCTTCATAGTATGTTATGGTTTCCCCACATCAACGTCAAACTAGCACAGTTTAGTATGTCGTCAAACTGACAGTGTGTGGAATGGCACCAAATATAGAATAGCAACACATGACACTTTTTTCATCTTGTCATTACAAATGACAATTGCATCAGAAGTAAGTAACACTGCTCTGTGTATTACCAGGATTATCAACACTGTTATCTATTGAATTTCAGTGTCTGAGCTGTCATGAAGTCACATTAGAAGACCACTTTCTGGAATTCGTACATTGTAGGATTTTGAAACTCTAACTTTTGAAACCAAACAACAAACATCCACAGTTACAATAATACACCTTCCTTGTTCCTTTTTTCTTCCTCTGTGTAAATGTGTGTGGGTCCCGAGGTTCTGACCTCGTTCTAATGACCTGATTCTGATCATTTGCTTCCACGTTCTTTATCAATTCACATTGTAATCTGATGGGTGCAGCTTCCTCTCACCTCAGATCCACTTGTTTCTTTAGTGATTTGTGCAAACATCTTCCATTAAGGACATTAGACGTCTTCCTTCTCAGCTTCCATTCGACAGCCTGATGGCACCGTGAGCCGAGCCTCTTCATCTGGCGCTCCACCGCCAGGAATGGAATCCAAACCTCGGGGAGCGTTTCCAATGGACTAAATGTCAAAAAAGTGTAAGGGAGGTACAAGGCCATCTGAACACTTTGTGATATTAACTGGAAAAAAACTTTCAGACTTTGATGTTACTTTGTTCCTCACAAGCCACAGAGGGAATCTTTGTGGAGTGAACTCGACAGCTGACAATCTCCACCTCATCCTTCTCTCTGGATCCAGGGAACTACTGCACTCACACAACTTTCTTAGACTTTATTAAACTGATTTATAGTTTAATGCACTTCATCTTGTTATTTATATGCAGATTTTTTTTGCGTGTATTGCATGCTCACAACATCAAATACACCGTGTACAATGTATTTCCTTTATTGATGGTTTCACATGATTATCTATTGAAAAAGGAAGAGAAACATACAGAGATATACAGTATAAATCTAAGCCTAAGTACATTTTGTGGCAGCACAGAACATTTCACATTCCATTATGGGACCAAGGCCATACAACACCTGAAGTCTTTTTTTGTCTTTTTCTTTTTAGCATGGCATCATGTCGTCTCTACAATGAGCAGTCGGCAGCTCTCGCACAAGTCAGTTTGCAAAATATCTTCTTTTTTTTACAAATTGTAGTCGCATGCATGATAAACAAGTATCCAGAGTTTGTATAAGTTGCCTCCTCTTTGACCTTTCACCTGCACTATGTAGTTTGGTCATAAATAAAAACGTCTCCAACACGGATCAACTGCAGAAACTTGCTTGAAATCTCGACACATGACTCAAAGCAAACCAGTAAACCAGGGAGATTGGGTGACTTGCACTACGAAACAGACATTTTCAAGCTCCAGTGTTCCATCAATCTGTCTGTTTATATTTTCTTTACAAGACACTGAAGCTTTTTCTGCTGTTTGGACATTTTGTGGGTACAAACGTTCACCTCCAAACTACTCAGAGCAGCTTCAATCCTCTTGGACAAACTGGTTCCGAGACTTGAATTCGTGAGGTCACCAATTTCTTTGCACATAAAACTAAAGTGGAGTCATCTTCTGAGTGTTCGGGCGGAACGCGGACAGAACACACTGGAGAGGCGTGTTTTGAATTTCTATATATCCCATGCTTTTATGAATTGACTTTTTAAATGAAAACTTTGTTGCTAGCCTGCAACAATCTGAGTTCTTTCAAATCACCGGTACACAAGGTTCAGAAGTTCATATGATAAATGAGGAGTCACTTCACGTCGTGGGTGAACACATTTTCAGAAAGATGCTAAAAGCCCCTCAAAGGTCGGCGGAGAACAAAAAATCAAAGAGCCAACTGCTAAATCTGTGCCACTGTTTTGCAATCAGTGCCGATGGGTTTTGTTTTCTTACAAAACAGGAGAAGGGATTGTGAATTTGTGATTTGTAAACAGAGTACAGATTTACATGTGGTTTAACTATGGGCTTCCTAGTTTTGGTTTATTATATAAAGGTGTTTTTTCTATTTTGAACTTTCGTTTCTGTTGAATCCAGGTGGATTTCACACTTTGCCCCATCTACACGGTAGAAAACAGGACAAGAAACCAGCGACGCACTCTGGGTCACTTGAACGTGGAATCAACTGGAGACCTATATTAATCAGGGTTGAGGTCAATCCTGTTTCCACAAAGTCAATTGCATTTGCAATGCAGCAACAATCCAAGTACAATACATTCAGTTCCTAGTCATATATCACACTTTACACATAAGACTTTACAAATTTTCTTTTCTAAGTTAAATTGATCCCAACTCTGACAGTCAGTGACTCTTGTACATACCGACAGCCAGTTTTTTCTCTACATGGATTCTTGTACATGCACAAATTACAGTGTGTCGTGGATCTGTGACAGATTTACATCATCGTCCGTGAGCCAGTTGCTTGCTCTGCAACCTCAGGTGGAATGGCACAGGTTATCGTAACAGGAGAGATACTTCTATCCACAATACTATTATACGCTGACATTTGTCCATAGTCGAGCAAGAAGCGCAGAAAAGAAACGGTCTGCCCACGCCCTTCCTCTCCCAAGCTCACCCTGCCCATTCCCCTTCGCTCTCAAACATACATGCACATGCACACACTCACTCGTGTATATATAGCACCGGCCATCCCCCTCTATTCCTACATCACTCTCAACGCAAGAATGGGCGTGTTACATTCTGATGGAGAAATGACGACCATGGCTCATTATCCTCTCCCTGAAGAATGGAACTGATACATTCAATGCTAGCGTGTGTGCTTGTAAGTCAGCGTCTGGTCCGGCTGCCGAATCAGTGAAATCCCTTTGCGTGACTTGCTGCTGAACGGCAGAGCGTACAAAAAAAATGCAGAATTGAACATACGCAGTTTCCGGAGTGGAACTTCAACGTGGATGTTTGAGGAGAAACTCAGTGCCCCGCTGACACTCTAAAACTAAACCGACCCCTGGTTTAGTCCTCACCTCTTTTTTTTGATCTGTAATAAATAGTCTGACAGTTAATCGTCAGCATGACACTCACAAAACTCTTCATATTTGATCCTTTTCATTTTGGGTTGTACACACAGTATATATACACATTTATGTATATACACACACACACACACCTATGTACTTATGTACAAAAACATTGGGTTTTCATTCCTCCACTCCATCGTCACAGCAGAGTTAGTATTGAGCAAAAGAAAACAAGAAGTCAAATGAATACCTGAAGACACAGAGTACAAAAATACTATCATATTTCATGGGTTGAGTAACCGTGTCGCCCAAAAGGCCCTTGGCAGTTGTTTGAAAGTAAGTTCGAGGAAGTTTGAGACAATTTGAGTGCAATTCTGTCACTTGAAGCGCCGCTGCGAGAAGTTAGAAGTGAAAAATGGCAGTTTTACTCGTATTTGTGCTTCTTCTCTTTCTTTAAATCTACGTATCAAATTACGAAAAACAAATAAAAATAGGATATTTCAGTGACACTCTTCTTTTGTCGAGGACAAGATGCCAAATAGCAAAAAATTCCGAACCTGAGTCACAGTCGTCCTGAACAGAGGGCGGCGACGTCCTCTCCTTTAAATGAGCGTGTTTGTGTAAAGGTTCCCCAGATCAACCATAAAGTCAATAGCAAGTATATTATATATTATCGACGTTATAAACAAATACACATCAACAGAGTCTCTTCTGTAAAGTTGTGCCATTACTGTTCCACTATGGCTGATCATTGCATGCATTAAGAGTGCATAGGGTACCAGTCAAACGTACGTGCATTAGTTTGGCTAATGAAGTTTTTAGAAATTGTTCGCACTTATCAGACCTCCTGTGTTGTATAAAGTTTTTTTGTGATTAGAAAAATCTTTGCATCGACTGTTTTCATCCTTCGTTTGGCTTTTTTTTTGCAAACACTGTATCATTTATTCAATTGCTGGCTTTGTATCTGTCTATTTACACGTTACTGAGAGGGAGAGTGTTGGGAAATGGTCACAAGTCCCAGTTACAGTACATACTTCAGAAAATAAAAAGACCTCAATACTAAGGATTCAACGACTTCAAATATAAAAACAACTTCGACGAGAACTTGGTCCAAAACTCGGGCGTCTTTCTCAGTCTTTTTTTTTGTTTTGTCTTGTGCTGCTTCAGTCTTTTAACTCTACAAATTCCAGACATATTCCATCGTGTATAAAAGCAACAGAAAAAGGAAGAAAATCAAACAAAATGAAAATAAAAATGAAACGACACCAAACACCTCAACAAAACGGTCCAATCACACATAGTAGAGCCAGTATACAAGGTTGAACAGTGAGAAAACGGAGGGGAAGATGATCCGTGACCAGCGGTCGATGGCGTTTACATCCGTCAGGTCGGGGATTTTGATTTTGAGCTGCGAGGACCGCCTGCGCAGGCGGCTGCGCTTCATCTGCGCAGACCGGTCCAGAGAGGGGCGGCTGCCGGAACGCGGCCCATTGCCGCTGCTCTGCTTCCGGTACTGGATGTGCGTCGAGGCCGTGCTGTCCAACTGCACCATGGACTGAGAGTTCCTAATGTCCGCCAAGCTGGTGGTGATCTCGCCGCTCCCCACTTCGTTGTGGATCTCCAGTGTGGTGAGCAGGATGTTCCCGTGGCCGTGGGGCTCCGCCTGAATGGACGGTGGAATGAGGACATTAAAATCATTAAGCTCAAAGAAAAGGAAACAGCTAAAGAGGAATCTACGGTAAGTTTTAAGGCACTCGAGGTAATAACATGTGGACGTCATCCTGGTAGATTACTGGAGGGGCCTGCTGGGGACGGGCTCAGGGCTCTGAGGGGTCGGAGCTCTCTTGTTGAAAAGTCAATCAGAGCCACAAAGAGACTGTCTCTTTTCATTTGGGTGTCTACTAGTCATTAATATGCAGGAGGCACGGTTGGCCTTTACAAGTCTGTGCCCAGAGGCCTGTTGCCTCATAATCCGTCCAATGATCGAATGCTTGGCTTTGGCTCCTGATTTGACATAATGTGAAAATTGCAGTTACGACTACCTGTCGATTCTTTAAATCGGTGCAGCGTCACTATGAAACCTTTTTTCTTCTGGATTGAAAAGTTCATATGGAACAGTGGAGCAGTTTCAGGCCCAACCAGTGTTTGATATGACACAGAGGTCCACTGAGTCAGTGACAATCAGTCTTAGTACGTTGACAAGAAGTGCATTTAAGAATATAGTGGTACAATTGGTACAGGTCACAGGAGGTGAGTTTTTCCCTTGACTGCAGCAATATAATCATTAAGCACCCCCCATTCAACACTTGAATGAAACCACACAGTGTCACACTCCATGCCTGTGATGTGTGCGCCACAAAGCAAATCAACAGCAATGGTCGATGGCGGTCGTTCATGCAAATGGAGCTTCACATTTCCCTTTGTTTTAAACTGGCTGATCAGCGGTGAGCTGTAAAACAGCAAAGCACATGTGCACCATTACATACTTTCTCTACACCCGCTCCGACTGATTCACAGCGTCCTGACATGAGAAATGTGGCTGGCAATGATGATTTCAATGAGGATCCACAGACAGCATGCATTCAGCTCTGAAAGGAGAAACAGGCTCGGATCTGCAGCGACAATGTGCACGACGGAGGAATCGAGCATGAGGGTCGTTTCAATGCGGTGGAAGAAAAAGTCCGAATGGATACTCGGCGTCATGGAAATGTCTGTTGTCGCTTGACTCATTGCATGGATGGAGAAGAGTTTTGCATTAAGGCAAAAGAAAATCTAAAATAAAATACTAAATAAAAACATCCATGTCAGCGAATGGCAATGGCAGAGTTGACTCGAGGAGGTTGAAGAGTCCCACTGAACAGACAACTCACCGAGCGTGAGTGGCGAAGACCTTTAACCTGATTGGACCGTTTAAGGGACGCGGTCCTACAACCTGCCTCCTGAGGAGATAGAGATATTCAGCCACAAGTGGGGGAAGAAAAAACCTGAAAACCAACAGATTTTTGGCTCCGGTGCGGAAACATGTGCCTAAAAACAACGTGCAATCAAGTTTAATAAGTCGAACATTCTCCTGTTGGGACTTCTGCTGAGAAAAAAGGGTTAAGAAGAAGAAATATGTATGAATTTGAGACTTGATCCACTTAGGGTCATTTCCATGTTCTGCAGAAGTAAAGAAACATTCAAACCAGAGTCTTTCTTCATTCAACATGGATCCTACAGGCAAAGAACATTTCTACAGAAATCATTAACAACAAGCTCCACATTCTAACCTTCAACCTACACATTCAGTGTTGTTTATTTATTGATTTACTTCAATCCATCTACCCACTGACAGTTCTAGTCAGCTTCACGTTAAAAAAGAATCACAAACGTTCCGTCATCACATCCCGACTCACCCTCGCAGCGTCGTACTTGGCCGCCCGCTCGTTGTTGGCCTTCTCCGCCTTCTCCGCCAGCTTCTTTTGCATCTGAGGGCCCCGCCCGAAGAAGATGTAGTTGACGAAGGCGTACTCGAGCAGGGCGAGGAAGACCATGACGAAGCAGCCCATCAGGTACATGTCGATGGCCTTGACGTAGGGGATCTTGGGCAGCGTCTCCCTCAAGTGGGTGTTGATGGTTGTCATGGTGAGCACCGTGGTGATGCCTGTGAGGAGGAACAAACTACGGGTTAGATTTTCCTCATTTCTCAAGTGATGCTTTCAAACAAAACAACAGTTCTGCCTGGTTTATTTCTTTCAGCTTCATTTATAGGATAGGCTATAGTTTTTTCATTTCCATACCAGTCTATCCTGGACAGTAAATCTGGGGATTAATTAGTTGGAAACCTGTCATAGCGTAAACCACTCGTAGAGGATTTCTCCAGCATCTCAGCAGATGCTACATCTCCTCAGGAACCTTAAGGTCACGTCGGAGAAAACTCCAACAGATGTCTGAGGTGTTACTATAGAAAATGTGTTTCTTCTGTGGCTCCTCTGCCAGTTAAGAGGAAGATTGACCCAGTGAGGGGAAAAAAAAGAAATTATGTTGCTGTGGGATTAAAAGAGTCACAGAGAGAAAGAGAAAGAGAGAGTGGGTGGGGGGGGAACGTTATAAAACAATTTTCAGATCTCTTTCATGTTTGTTCTTATTTCACTAGGTGAGCGCGTAACCTCGGCTTCATTGAAATTCAAAGGTCTGCAGGAATAACTCATTAGAATAGTGGTGCATGTGTCTCGCCCCCGGCTCTTAGTAACCTTAACCACTGAGGTACTGAGGAGCCTGGTTATCTGCCATCAGCCACAAAAGGCACCTTCACACCTTCAGCGTGACAGAAAGAGATGTTAAGTGAGACTCGCGAAGAAATTACAGACAGATGAGGGGGAAATTGAATTTGCTGCAGGTTTCTGCCTGTGGCCTTGAGAGAGCGGCGCACTGCGACTGAAGAGAACGCACAACGCAGGAGCGACTGGAAAACACGACATCCTCACCGAACTGACAGGACGTGAGGGGATGAGGGAAACGTGTCAAGACGCGCAAACGCAGACACACACACACGGCAAAGTCCAGGAAACACAAGGAAATACATCACAAAACAGAAAGATAAGTGGATACAGAGACGCAAAGCCAAGACAGAAAACACAACAAATACACAAACATGTATGTACCATGTTATGTGTCATGTATCTAGTGTGTGATGTACCATGTATTTTTTAGGGCCACTGTGCAAATCACATGTGGCAGCCGATGCTCATACGTGTCACCACAGTCATGCAAACCCTGACCTGCAACACATCAACACCACATTTGATCTCGTTACACGTATGTGGCAGGTATGTCTCCACTCGACTTTATCTGTCTGCATTGGAAATAAATGGAGTCTATCATTAGCTGGGGTACGTGTCTGTCTCTCTGTGTGTGTGTGTGTGTGTGTGTGTGTGTGTGTGTGTGTGTGTGTGTGTGTGTGTGTGTGTGTGTGTGTGTGTGTGTACAGTGAAGAGACGGGGGGATAGCTAAGGTCGCCGCAGCCCTTACTGTGATTTACTGGCACATTACAAGGCTAACACCGCTCATGTGTGTGAATGTATGTGTGTTGTCAGAGGGTGTGGGTGTGAATTAGCTCGACCGCACAGGCTGTGTGTCGCTGCCCCGTCCTCCTCCTCTGCTTAACGACAGCCTTGTTCTTTATAGGTGTTCTCTCGGCTGTGCCATTACTCTCTGTCCTTTGCTCCCTTCCTCCCTCCATTCCTCATCCTCTCCCTCTTCGGACAATTTAATCAAGGCGCCGCGCGCTCGTCACGGGCCTCCCTCCTTTTTCATCACGCTGTTTCACTCTCCGGGGAGAAATATAGTTTACAGGGTTTCTCTCACTCTCTGTCTTTTTCCGTCTCTCTCACCCTCTCTCTCTCTCTGTCTCATCCTCCTGTTATCATCCTCTCCCCCCTTTCCTCTACCTCTGCCTCAATCTCTACCCCTCTTCTCTCCATCCCCTCCCCCCTTTTTTCTCCCGTTATATGTCCCTGAGTCTCTTTTCCACCTCAACAGCAGCAACAAAGGCGCACAGCAATCAAATCTCCTCTAATCACAAGCCAATAGGCCATTAGCAACACGGCCCAACATCATAAAGAGGACAAGGTATCATGCAGGATGCAATAAAGGACGGGCAACGCCAACGATGGGTAACTGCAAGGGCCGAGGCCCGGGAGGTAAATCAAAGCAGCGTTGATTGGACGCCTCCATTCATCACCTGCAGGCGCCACAAATTGTCAGCTATCTCGTTAGCATGCGCACCGTTTCTCACATTTATCTTTTTGGGAGTCGCTGATTGAGAAAAATTAGTTTCCCCAGGTCTGGAATAAAGCCCAGCGAGCCCCACTCTTGACTTGAGAGTCCACCATTACGCAGAGTGGGCTCCCACACCGATTACAGCTAATGCCCACACCTCCGCTCTCCATATAAGATGGTGATGAACGAAGGGCATGACTGCGTAACTTTACAATCCTTCAAAACTGCCCAGGAAAATGAGATTTCCCCTTCACACAACTCTATTGTTTTCCTGCCGCCTCCTCGAATTGATTTCTCCTGATCATTACACTGCTCTTACTGCACGCCCCCACACACACAAACATTCCCATGCACTATAAAGGTGAAATGGTCCTAACGATCCATCAGGAGGAGTGAATGGACCCTCACTTGCCTTTAAGCTGAGGAGGCACACACCAGATATTGCAGTAGGCACTCGTAAACACACACACACACACACACACACACACACAGTACAGTAATGACCAGATATTGCATGCATGCCTGAACAAAAGGAAGCAAACCAGTTCATGGCAAATTAAGGGGGATGTAAAACAAATTAAAATCTGTGCACGCTGATCCATCCCAGTCTGTAATAAGCTTTGTGCTCCTGTGGATAACAGGGTTGCAGACAGGTGATGGATCACGGCGTGTTTTCCAAAAAGCATTATGATGTGTTGAGGTCGTTACTGTTCCATTACCCGTCCACATAAAGATGATCAAAGCAGCTGGCAATTAGCATGGACGGATCAAAGCCTGAGACGTTCCCCGGGGCCATGATTTGCTGCCGGGGCCCCTGAGACTCCACGAGAAACCACCTGACACGCACTGGACCATGTGTATTTATATAGGATATTAAATTAGGCTGATTACAAGGTGAACATTCAGAAGCTGCGTTTTCATTCACTTGCCATCAGACGTTTGGCACAACGTATGGTGAGTTGGGAAAGTTTGCACGTTGCGGGGGCTCTGGTGAATGAAGGAGTGGATCTGAGCCAGTTTGGAGACAATCTTCTGTATTAGTCCCCGAAGGGAATCTGATAATGTCAGCTTGTTCAAAACTCTATGATTGAAGCAATAGGGTACTTCAGGGGTAGAGGTCTCTAAATGTTAGTTGGTTATGTAATTAGTATAATTTATTATTTCACTCATTAATTAACTGTCTGCAAAACTCAACCAACAAAAACTACAGGTTAGCTGTCAAACCTTCTCTTCCTTCCCTGGCACGTATGATAGAAAACTTTGTTTGGAGGCTTTTAGCACTTTTTAAAACCCAGTTACAATATAAGAAAGACAATAAATCAATAAAAGTACAATCAAATGACTCAGAGGCTGAGGAATTAAAGTTTTTTAAACAACCCTCTGGTTTTAGGGGGTCGTTATCAAGTCAGCCTCACATTATGATTATTGCTCCTGCCTGATATGTCGTCTAGAACCAGTCAACACTTCAACAGAGACGAGGCGGAGCTGCAGTCTCCTGCGAGGGATCACATTGTCCATCTCTGCCTTGTTTACTGCTCACAGGAGCCCCGCAGTGAGTGGGCCCTGGCACCCACACAGGCCCTCCTCAATAAGAAGTGAAAATGACGCTCATTAGGGATGTGGTGTATTTATAGCTCCTACAGGCTTCTCCGTGACCACAGCAGCTACAGGCATGAGGTATGACCTAGTTAGGGCCGAGTCAAGGTCGCGCAGACATAATAGAAATGTGCTTCAAACCCATTTACATTCGGCCCCACCAATTTCCAGCTTATCCCACAAACAGAACGAGGAGCTCGGTCTCTCTCTGTGTTCACGAAGAAGCATCGCTTCTGGGAATCCACCAGCGAGGGGGGGGGGAGCTTGCGGCTCCCTCTGGTCCCTGACCTCATCAGATAAAACCAAATACCTGCATCTGAACGGCCGCCGCTGTCTCTTACCTAGAGCCACTCTGGCTGCCGACGCGTCATAATTTATCCAGAAGGAGACCCAGGAGAGGATGGTAATCAGGATGGATGGCATGTACGTCTGCAGGATGAAGTAGCCGATGTTCCTCTTCAGCTTGAAGCTCAGAGACAGTCGAGGGTAGGCACCTGAGGAGAGAGGCGGCAGGATTTCAGGGTTTTAAAAAGGTGGCGATAACGTCGATGGCAGGAGCAACATCAAACGTACAGTATTCCAAGGAGCACACAGGGACACCTTGTGTTTTTGTTTCAGTTTCCATGACAACTCTGACAGCATGGGTTGGATTTTATTGCCATGGCAACAAGCATCCCCATCACTAGCTTAAAAACATACCGACTCCCTCCCTCCCTCCCTCCCTCCATCTCTCTCTCTCTCGCTCTCTCTCTCTCGCTGTCGCTCTCTAGCACACACACAACACTGTAGCCCCGTTTCATGATGATGGGACACAATATTCACGCTGGTGCTAAAGATTTCAGCACATTTTGATTTATCAGTTCTCCACATCTCATAATTCATGGCATGATTCGGTGGGACTCGGCCCCACAGCAGGAATAAAAGCTTCATAAACGCACGTCGCGGCGCCTCCGATTGCTTCATCACTCAGGAACACAAAACAATATTCCTAAATGTGATTTGCTATGAGGAAGCATTTCTCCCATCGCTTTCCCATGACTCGGAATTTGATAACTGCACGTGCGTGTGCGTGACACTCCGCTGTAATGGCGGTAGTGGGATTTCTCATCAGGCTCTGCAGCCTATGTCTCCTTGTGGATTGAATCTACGGTTCGTTACACCCACTATTCTTAGCTATTTTTCCATTTTCGGTTTGGATTGGAGGAGAAGCGGGGGCCATTATGCTGTAATTTACGAGCCGTGGGTTTCAGCCAAAGCTACTTGTGGCGAGCGTGGGTCCAATTGACTGCGCCGCGTGTGGAGTTGGATCGAGAGTCACTCTGAAATAACACAGTGCCATTAATATTCAGTGCTCCACTGTCAGATTGCAATAAAAATCACAGCATGTTATGGTAAAACACGGCTGCTCATCAAACGTTATTATCTGGTGTAACCGCTATTGACTGACTGAGACACTGATTTACATTTAAAGGGGGTCGACTCTATATGAGGATCATGTACATTCCATGTGATGTTTCATGTTGGATCAGTGTGAGACAAGCCACTGAATGAGGGGAAACATTACAGAAATTACAATAAATCTCTAAAACGTCTCTTTCAGGTGAAACAAGGGGTAAGAATAAAAGCTCTACGCTGAATTACTGTATTGTCCTGACCCGAAAAAGATATTTATAACCGAACCATCTTTCCACCTGTTTTACAGTTTGTGTCGAGCATCACTGTGACCTGCTGTGAAGGATATAAATATAACACGATCACACAAGATGTCAGGATTCTGCCACTGTCTCTTACTTCTGAAGATACTGTTATGGGCTGTTATGGGAATGGTGTTCATATCACTTCAGCTTGGTCCCCAGAGTCAAAACTAAACACGGATAAGCAGCGTTCACTTTTTCTGCTCCACTGCAGGTCTGCAGCAACTCTCTTCTCTTCTGTTCGCCTTTTATGACTTCAAATAATTACTAATGTCTTATTACTTCCACTCCTTTATGTCTTGTTTGGGTAATTTATCTTTTAATTTCTTTTTAAATGCCTCTTTTTTCTATTGTTTGATGTTTAATTAGTCATGATGCCTTTTAATTTAGATGAAAAACACTTAATTATTGTTGAAATATGATATTTGGATTTATCTTTGTTTGCACCTTGACTTCATAACTTCCTGTTTTATTACCTGCTCCTCCTTGTGTCTTGTTAACTTTCTTTAGTTAGTTAAAAGTTTGAGTTAGTTAAGGATTTAGTTAACTCAAGTTAGGATAGCTGGATTTTTGACACTTTTATTGATTTCTCATAGAATAATTCATTGATTTTATTGAAAGAAATGTTTATACTTATCGATATTGAGTCACATTCTAGTTTATGAATGAATGCTTAGTTTAAATGACATCAGATTTGTATTAAACCAATCCATCATGAAGCTAGGAAGGCTTACACTCATGTTTTATTTAGCACATTTGATGATCCGCCTATATTTGGCTCATAGTTCTGGCAGCCGTGAACAAACTTGCCACACGCTGAACATACGCTTCATTGCAGTGAATATGGGAACAGATTGTCGCAGGTCTTAAAATATCCCATTAACCTCTATGTAATGCCTCCTTATCGGCGGCCTCCATTCGAAACCAAGGCCGTCTCCATGTATCTGTGGCGCACGCAGACGCGGTTTGAGAAAAACGAGGAGGCTGAGGTTCGCTCGAGCGTGGGTGTCGAACTGTACCGGCTGTAACTGCTACACCAAACAACATCTGCGAGTGGGAGGAACACCATGTGTGAGGCCGAGGAGGAGAGGAGACAGGATGCGGGGAGGATTCGAAAGTTGATTCGATGGCGACAGTGGCACGATGGGAGTTCGAGGAGAAGGAGAGGAGGTCTGCTGTCTCCTCTGTCGCCCTCATGGCAGGAGGGTCACAGTCGAGTTTGCCTCACCTGATGTAAACCGAAGGGTATGAGCCAGAAGAAGCCTCTCCCTTCTATACATGGAACCTTCTACGTGATAAAAATGGTGATTGACATACGTCTGTCACTGGTTTGTTCTTTGCAGGTATTTAGGGATCACCTCCCCATCAAAAACCAGTTCTACTTGACACTTTCTTGCAGCAACACCATCACTGCATCCAAGATTACTGCAACCTCCTCAGTGTGGGGGGTAATGGTCTAACTAAGCAAGACGACATCCAGTTTTAAAAATGTTTTTTTAGCCTTTTTGAAACCAAAAATATTGGAGCAAAATATAAAATATTGATAGAAATGTCTTTGTTCTGGATGGAGTTTCATCAAATGTTTATGGCAACAAACATCTATTCAGTTGTATATAATAGTTTATATAATTGCCCTTTCCAATAGCAAGGACAAAAGAAGTCGTGGTGAAATTTCAGGTCTTCAAAATGTGTCATTACCACCAAACATCATTGGGAGAGTGAGTTTTCTTTTCATGCTTGTGTGCAGAGAGGAGGAGAAGAACAGCTTTGAGCCAAAATAACGAGTTTCAGAGCTGCACTAGTTAAAGATTTTTTTTACTTTCAGGGCTATTTTCAAAAGCTGGTAATGAAGCATTTCATGTTTTCAGAATCCGAACAAATGGGGGGAACAATTTCAAGGCCCGGTCTGTCAAAAATACATGAAATATGGATTTTATTGAATATTTACAGCCTTAATCATCGCATAGAAAGGGGATCAACCACTAACACACACTTAAACATCTATATACGTAATGTAGCCATGATGTCTGGTCATACGTGCACACTGTATGTACATGCACAGGCAGTGTTTGGATGTGTGCTTAGAGAAGAATAATTAATGTTGTGGGCCTCATAGCACATGAATATCTAATGCCACGGATCCTGGGCTGTTTTTCTGTCAGGGAGCAGGATAATTGGCATCCAACCACACCTCTTACAAGATACACTGTGGCTGGGGCATGTATACTGGGGGGGGAGAGGCGGTGGAAGGGAAAGAAGCGATAGAGCGGGTGAGACCAGATCAGAAAGGAGGGATAGGAAGAAGGGAGGAAAGGAAAAAGGGGGAGTGAAGTAAAGCCGACTGGTGGCGGAAGAAACCTGGTCATTAGCCGGCGTGGGGGGGGGGGAGCCTTTGACGCTCCTCACACATCCTGCCAAGAGCAGTGGAGCAGACCACTGGACACTAAAGTTTAACTGTCACCCCCCACTGGGGACGTGCACTGCTTCGAGCAAACAAGTGCACTCGGGAGACTCAAAGATGAACGTGGAGACACATGCAGTGTGTACGGGGAAAGATGGAGAAAGCAGTGCAGCAGCGTTCTGAGACAAAGACACAGAATGAGGTCGAAAACAATGAGATGTCTGGAGCTGTGACTCAGACACTTGTGGGATAGAGATGTTCAGAATGTGAAAAAATGAAAAACCCTGAAAGAATGATTTACTGTGTCCTTATTGGACTGGGTGTGGCTCGACTTCTGTGAGGGATTACGCCATCGCTAAATGTCACAGAGCTTTTTATTTCCCTGCCACGGCGGCGGAGAGAAGCTGCCTCTCTGAATGTGTCTCCGCTGACCAGATTAAATGGCACTTGGTTAGGGAGTGTCAATAAAGTTCTCTATCTGGGCCTGGATGTGCACATAAAAAAAACCTCATTAATTTAGGAGCCTGCCGCACCGCACATAAACACCAAAGTTCACGGAATATATTAAAACACCCCCGCGGGCCACGAGGATTGTTGAATTACTCGTCGACACTTCGTCAAAACACCAACGCAGATTAATTGCGACGTGAAATGCGATAGTGCAAATGTTTTTTTTTTTCCTGTACAGTAACATGACAAATTGCCGTAAGGTGTGGCCCTGTCTTCTAATTAATTGCCATGAGAGATGGATTGCTGGGAAGAAAAACCGTCATTGTGAGCCTATAAATAAAACTGATTGATGTGTTTCACAACACTGGTTAATGACGACGCCAACGTCAAAACATTTACTCGCAGCCCCGCACCTCTTTCTCGTGTTTGTTTGTTTCCTCAGAATCTGTGCTTGGTTTTTTTCATCGATGAATATTCACGAGGGGTTCGGAGGATCATTTGCTGCAGGGCATCGAAACTACTGTTGGCTTTATTTTCAAGCTGTTTCAAGGAGTTAGATTTATGTATTTTACCATAAAACTGATACAAGAACACCCAAACACATCATATACTTTTATTTTGAAGGTGTAAAACTATTTACATTGCCTTAATAAACGATTGATTAAGACAACGCATTTATTTTGCATTCAAAAGCAAACTATTTGAAGAATATCTGTGAAGATGCAACTTTATTCCAAAGTTAAAACAGTTTACGTGATCTCACAGATGATCATTTTTTTGTTTTTGCCTTTTTACCTCCATCAAGGATGTGCTGCTGTCGCCCCTCCCCATTGCTTTAACGCAGATTAAACAAAAAACTAATTAAAGGATTTTCACGAAACTTGGTGGGAGGACGGGAAATCCTCTGGGACGTCTCTTTCCCATTTCATCTCGGGCAAGAAGCAGATCCAGGAATTGTTTTTCACCTTCTTTAACAGTGTTTTGTTTAACATTTTCACAAAGAATCAGGCAGATTATATCTATTATAACTATAGATTTAGATATCTATGAGTGGGTGAATTGTATGTGGCTTGACTGAAGATTGATAAAGAGGACTGTTGGGCCTGGTAATCCTGCTAAATAACAGACCAACACAAGCAGATGAAAACATTATCTCTAATAGGGCTGATTTCCCCCCGACACTGTTATGTCATATTTATTCAAGACTGTTTCATGTTAGAAACAAAACTTGATGTTTGAAACCATCTTCTCCGGCTTTAAGATCAACCTGCTCCTCTGACACTGATTGTATTGACTGACTGAATTGATCGGCGCCACCTTCCACGTCAGCACGAAATAACCCAGAAATAACAACCATTAGTTCTAAGATCACCTCTCAAAAGGTCAAGAGCCACCGCCACACGGACGAGATTTAAATCACGGCGTTTACGGCCTGTTGAGGAGACACTTGGTAGATACTTCAAAGACCGTGTGTTTCCTCAAATCAACCTAATCAGAAGCTCCGACAAACACAACCTTGACTCTGAGAAGTAAAGATCAACAGATCAAGCTTTGGCACGAAAAAGGTCTACAGCAGAAATGGATTAAATAGTAAGCTTGAAAACAGGCCAGAGCTTGATGTGAGTGATATCATCTAAAATGTAACACGCGCTTGTCGGCCTGTCGTGCATTATCCATAAAGGAAGTGTAGAGTGTGAAGGCTGAGAAAAGACACACAACACATCACAGTGCAGCATTTACCTGTGGAAAAGACAACGTTTCTGGACACCAACTTGTAGTCGACGATGGAGAACTGAGGCAACTCGATTCGCGTCACCCCCGTCACAGCCGTCTCGCCTCCTTTCCAGTAGAACTCAATGTCGTCCGTGGTGTAGCCATCTGCGCACACACACACACACCAAGGTGTAACCATCTGTCTAAGCAACACTGGAGACCGAGATATTCAGTGTTGCTGAACATCCATGCGCTGACATTTGGGAAGACATAAAAATCGTTTGAAGTCGTTTCCAACAACCAGACGTTGCTTTGAAAGTCAAGTCGTTAATGGGTTCATTCGAGTTCACAAAATAGTTAGAAAAGAAAGAGCAGAAATCTCTCCTCTGTCATTGGCAGCTCTCGCTTCACTTTTATTACTCCAAAAGATTCCAATACTTTAAATGAAAAGAAATCTTAAAAGATCTTACACTGAATGTGATAAATTGGCTTAGAAGAACACCAGCGGCAGCCGTGTCCCTGATAATAGGGGTGAGCAGATAACAAGCAAGTCTTCAAACTGTCATATACAGTAAACACCCCCCACCACATATTTAAAACAAACGCTAGGACACATCCAGTTTCACTCAAAGTGCAACACTGTCGGTTTCCTTCCCAGCCTGATTGCATCCCCAGCGGTGCTCGGCCTTTCTACTCACAGCTCTCTATCTCCAGAGTGCAGTTCTGCTCGTCCAGGGGATACCTCCTGAGATCCATCATACACGCCGCCGTTGTCGTTATCCTGCGGAGAGATGACACAAATGGGGTAAGAGAGGGGAAGCCGGAGAGAATCTATTTCAGACTCGGTAAGTGATTTACAAAGTGCATCGGAGAGAAGATGGACGGGGAGGGAACGGGGAGGAATCATTTTCTCCGGACTGATTAAATGATTATAAAAGTTGGATTGAAGCATTGAGGTGACAGCACTTGGTCGTGGAGGAGGAATCCCTTTGGTTATTGGACGTTTGAGCTCAAACGGCTGCAGACAGTTAAAAATAAGCAGCAAAGTGAAATGCAAATTCTAAATGATTTAGTCAAAGTCTGGCCTGATTAAGAGCCGGCTGCTTGGCAGGAGGCCACTGGATGTCTGCATTCAGCCTCAGACTCTGATGAGGCTGCGGAGCCAGGAGATTATGTTCTTATACAGCTGAGGTTACACAAACTCAACGTAACCGTATAGTGACGCAATGCAGTTTACATATGACATTATATGATACAACTTTTTATATCATTAGGTTATTAAGATGGAGGCCGGCTTCACTTCGAGGTGTAAGTACAATATCTCAGACTTTAAATCATAATAACGTGTTTTAATCAGTTAGTCTATGGACAGAAAATGTATCAGTTTTTCGGCTAAAAGTTATTTTCTTAACTTTCTTTCTTATTTTTTCATACATTGCATATCGGCTATTTCAAAATAAAAGCTCTGTAATTCAACTCGATATACAAAGCATTGCAGTGACAAAAGGAAAAATGGCCAAACAGGAAGTGATTATATTCAATTTGTATTCGTATTGAATGCATCATGTTTCAAAATCGCATCGAACTCGGCACTGCACCTCCCATGAGCACTAAGAACACACAGAGTCCATTAGATGAAGGGAGATCTGCGTTCCACAGACAGACAGACAGGTAGATCTATAGCTTCTGCCTTTTCAGTCACCATATAAAGTAAATGTTGAGACTTTGTTCTGACTAATCATTAGTTAAACACACATGATAGGAATGTGTGAATCCAGCCTCACCTGACACACACAACATTTACGTAAGGCTTCATATCACAAACACCACGTCACACATCTCCCTCTCGCTTTGATCTCCTGAAAGCATCGAGAGGTCTATAAGTAGCCCACGAGGCTAAGTGCTGTGAACTCCAGTTGCATAAGCGAGCATGGCTGCATGACTGTTGAGTATCAACACAACACATGCATGCAAGCGCACATGCAGAGACGCACAGGGGCCGCGCACACTTCTCTCTCTCTCTCTCTCTCTCTCTCTCTCTGCAGTCTAATGATTCAAAGCAAGCATCCATATTCATGGTCACACTGACTCTTCTGAACCAGCCTGTCGCAAAGATCAATGGGAATTCAAAACAAGGGCTTTACCACACAAACACCAAACAGCAGCTGCACATTAATGCACCTTCCAGACTGTTCAGAGTGGAACCTTCCCTGTTTTAAGAAAACCCACTGCTGAGGTGCCCTTGAGCATCGCACATAATCCTCTGGCTGCAGCGGCAGAGAAATTGCCAAACTCTCAGCCCGGGCAGCCGCAGTGCTGCTGTGTGTAATAGAGCTTTAAACACACAGAATTATCTCCACGCTGGGAAACATCTGAGAACACTTTGACCCTGAGATTCACTTTGTTGCCTGTTGTGGGGACTGTTGCTCATTTGCATGGCCCAGAAATTGCGGATTAGCGCTTCGAACAAACAACTCAATTGCGCCGCAGCACTGAGCATTGTGTCCAATAATTACTTCTGGAGTGAGTTTGGAGACGTATATCAAAGGATGAGGCTGAAGTTATTTAGGGCTGGGCCATAAAACAATTTATATAATCAACGCAGTCGCATTCTCATCAATAGCGATATCACAGAAGTCCAATATATCAATATTATGCACTGTACAAGTAAGAGTATAACTCAGATTTGTAAAATGTTTTGCTGTTTATCAAGTTTCTCTGCTCATAAAGTTTGAAACCTTCACTCAGGAGTTTCTTTGTCTGTCAACCTCGGGCCAAATTTTGTTTTAAATGCATCACAAATATAAAGTTTCATGTATAATAAAATGTCAATGTCAATAAAACACCTGGGTTCTGTCGTTTTGAGCAAATATCACCGAAACAGTGGGAAAGACCACATTTGTCAGGGACTATTTTCAGGAGCGGATTAACATACATTTGGTTCTCAAGCGAGCAGGTCGTTGTATGTGGATTTAAAAATAAACTGCAGCGCCCGAGTTCGATATAATGAAGATGAACATATCAACCAGTGCAACTGTGCGGCTGGATGGAGCCCTGTGAGGAAAATATAGATCAGGCTATAACTACACAAGAATAACATGATACTTGGAAGTTGATCATCCTTTCCTACACTGTAAATAATTAGGTTACAGCTCAGAGAAGACGTTACCTGAGGCCGTAGAGAACGGTTCCGTCAGGATGCAGGCGGATCATTCGGTTTTTGACCGTGACTCCGTGGACGAAGGACTTCTTGTCGTTGAGGAAGTACGTGTCGGGGACCCAGAGCTGGTCGGCGACTCGGTTGTCCAGGGTCAAGTTGAGAGGGATTCCTACGTAGGCGAGACGCTTGTCCCTCCAGTACTGCTGGAAGTACATGGTCAACGTGTAGTCCTACGGGTACAAAGACAGTAAAAGGCGACAGTGTGAATAGGTTGAACTTGATTGCTGCTGCCCCCCACTGATAAGGCTCCTATGACATGACACAGCATCCCACGAGCTGCAGGGAGTGTGGGCCAACCGGTTCACATGCTGCACCCAAACTCTCACAAGGGCCTTGGAAACACAGTAACCCATACAAAACCCAGTGCACAACAACGTGTGGGCAGGCTGACTCACGGAGCTGCAGCTTTAGTGGAACATTTCACACAAAATCTCAACCAACACACGAACAAAGTGGTAATATGTTCCCGGTGAAGACAAAGTTATTCAGAAAGAGCCCAGAGTTGAAGTGTAATGGCTCCCAAACGCTTCTAAAACACGTGTTATCTTTTCGTTTTACTCTAATAAGCCGTCTCCAGGGCGGAGTTGCCTGTTTATACGTTTGTGAGCAGTTTAGATGCAAGCCCGGCTACTGGTGTTGGAACTGTGCTGTTACTCTCTCCGCATATGGGACAGAAATCTGTGAGTCAAATAGGAATTTTCCTGTTTTTACCCAAACACAGAATCAAAAGGACTGAATCTCAAAGGGTCGACTGTTTTAACTTAAAAACAATCGTAGCCGTGTTGGTCAAACTGAACAGCTTTTGGAGAAAAACTCATTTTACTGCTACAGTCTTACTTGGCCTGGATAATTTCCCATTGTTGATTAATCGCTACGCCGGCGACCTGTCGGGTGTTCCCCGCCCAATGTCAGCTGAGATTGGTTCCAGCCACACCCCCCCCATGACCCTCAAAGCATAAGCTGTATACATAATAGATGGATGGATGGATGAGTTATCTGCCCGTGATTATTGGCCCCTCACACCACATTGATCTGAGGCGACTGATGGTTTTTTAAAAACTGTTTGGAAAGAAAGCAGGTGATTGGTTGAATTATCTGTCTGTCAAGGTTGATGAAGGTTGAGAAGAGAGAAGACGTCTTTCCCGTCAAGAAAAGACGTCAGGGTCGTTCTTTGTTTTCGTTTTGTCTCCGTCTATTTTGTCTTTTGACTCTGCTGCAAGAATCTTTCCCCAGTGTTGGATCAATAAGGTTTATCTTCTCTTATCAAAGAAACTAAAGCTGACAAAGCAAGAAACTACATGTAATCAGATCTCAGAACTGTGAGGTGAACATACTTTGAGCCTCAAATTATTTATTTTTCTCTTTAACCAGTGAATTGTTTGTGAGTACGAAGGTGTTGCTGTAGGATTCTGATGTCGCTCGTGTTTTTCTGAGTCACCGACCGTCGCCATCTGGCTCTTAAGCCAAATTGGCAAGAAGTCTCCGCCACGAGGATGCTGTTCTTTTCACTGCTGCCATTAGGTTGTATGTGTAAAAACTAGTGTTTTTGTTTTTGACCAGAGCAACAGCGGAGATAGAGGACAGAGCCTCTCCCTTCTTCCCCGACATCCCATAATCCACTTACCCAAGCGAACTGTCCCCCCTCCTCTAGTTCTGTTTCTCTCTTAGTGTATCTGAACCCCCTCTCTATCTCTCTCTGGGCATTGCCATGATCTCCCCTCTCGCCCGCTGTGGCCCTGAAATGAAACCTGCCCGCACCAAGCTGGCACTGGCAGAGGCCCACATGTCCGTTGGCGCTGTGTCTCCAGGTGCACGCCGAACGGCAAGAAACAAATAAATAAACAAAAGAGGAAAGAGAAGATTAAAAACAGCCACTGCAATAGAAGCACGGCTTTCCAAACAAGACTTGTGTGCGTTATGTAACTGAAATAGTTATTTGTCTCTCAGCGCCCGTTCACGCTCCGTCTCGACACTAATGCGTCCAAAACACTGGAGGTTTTTTGCATTTTCATGAGATAACTGAAGAATAGAATGACGCTGTGTTAAATCCAGGCGACGGACTCAAAGTTCATCTTTCTGTTTTTCAACCAGGTTTGGGTTGCACACAGAGACGTGACCAGGGAAGATCTTAGTCAGCACAGGATACAGATTGGTCGCACAGCACGAGAGGGAGAGCTGATTGGCTCTGGGCCATAAACGGGTAGTGGTGAAGCTGTGGGTTGGTTGGTTGGTTCCTGCAGCCCCCAAACATTTGGCGGATCTCTGGCTCCGAGTTTCCACCGATAATGTGGAAAGGTAGGATGTACATTTAAAGTATTAGGTAGTAAGAGAAGCATCACTTGTTTTGGTACTACGATCATCTTCTTTGTGTTTTTTTAATTATTTTATTCATTAAATGTTAGACAATTGTTGAAACTCATACAAATAACTATCTTTGTCTGAGCACCATTCTAAGACCCACATATTTTCAGTTTACTATCATGCACGATGAATGACAAGGTAACTTTCCTATATCTTTCTTAAAATCTCACTAAACTATAACATAATTGTCAAAATACAACTGGATACATTTTTTGTTAATTGACTAATAGGTAAATTGACAAATTGGTGCAGTTATTTTACTCCTGGTGCCGCCATTACCCACAATGCAACTCTGCTTAATTCACTTGATTGATACGAGGAGCAGTGAAATCACGTCTTTCCAACATCACACTCCTCATAGAGCCACAAATTCTTCACACTCTCCCCAACACCTAGAAACAGACTTTGATAAACAGCTCTGGCGGATGAATATTTTGTTGCTTCAGTGAAACTAAATGCATCTGTATTGATTTTTTGTTTCCTCCTTCTATCCACATAGAGTAACTTGCACCGAGGCGCTGAAGCTGATCATCAACTCGTCCATCGCACGGAGTTAATCATTCCTCCGCTCCGGTGAGTGACGGCAGAATAAATCCTCGTCCCTTTCCAGGATTTTGTGACTTAAAGGGAAATAAGTGTGATCAGTCATAGTCCCATTAAGAGTGGTCGGGGTGGATTGATCAGAGCACGCGGCGGAAATAAAATTTGCAGCACGAGAGCGTTGATAGTCGACTTCCCCTCTCCTCCATTACCGCTGTAACTCTACCCTCCATCACTCCCTATGCGAATGTCTCTCTCACTCTGCCTTGTTTTGACCCCGATCACTTCCCCCCCCCCTCCCCCCCCTCGAGCGTTTGCTTTAGGTATGCATTTCCATCTCCCGCCAGCGAATCAGCAGGTGGGCAGCCGGGGCGAGCGGCTACAGCAGCGCACGCCTCGTACCACATAAATGATTCAACTCGGCCGCGTAGCCTGTACAAACACGCGGCCAAGGAATCCTCATCAATGTTGCATGGAGACAATCAAAATGAATTTCAGATGAGGACGAGTGTAAGCAGCACCTGCCCTGGAACTGCTTTGTTTTTGTTAGAGTGAGAGAGGTGGGCTCTGATTTTTCTAGGAACTAGGACTATGGATTATGAATTATTGACAAGTCTCCCATTTCCCACGTGAACACATGAATTCCCAACACACACAGCTGCTTTGGTTATTAGCTTTGGTTATTAGCTTTTGTTTTCAGCGGTGACCGGCAGAAGTGAATTTCAGCGAGACTCAATTATTAGATTAATGCGACTGGGTGCCCACTTTAATTCAGGGTGTGTGAGAACTCATATAAGCAGAGTTTGGGATGTGAACTGACCCATATTCAAGTTAATCTCTCTCTCTCTCACTCTCACACACAGACACACACACTGGCTGCTGTGTCGTGCTACCGCCAGAATCGAGGAAATATCCTGCTAACATTGTTTGTCACATGGCATATGTTCCCCTTTGCCCGGCATATGCTGCGGCTCCTCGCTCGCCATCATCACACGCCGCAGCGGCACAATACAGAAAGTGTCAATGGAGGGAAACATAAAGAGTCAATGCGAGAGACGTGAAAACAGTAATGGCCGTGATCAGGGCAAGTTTTCCCTCGACTTAACTTTGGCGATGTGATGTGTAATCGGTGTGTACTCCATATGAACCCCTTCCTGTTCTGTAAAGCAATTTGAATCACTCCAATGTAATTCCCGCTTGTCCCCGGGGACGGCCCAGAGGCGTATATATCACCGCAGTGTGGGGAAATCCCTCAACGAGTCCCCCCTGCGGCTATAGAATGGTAAAAATAGCCCTGTCCCTTACAGAGCGCAAACACGGCGAGGTGATTGAATTGGGACTTTTCCTCTAACTGACAGTGTTGGCCCTCGATATATTGGATAATCTCCTCCGTGTGTAATATTGTATGATGTATGGCCTCATAACGCGAACAGAGGGAGCAGAGGACGGGGAACAACCTCTGGTGAATGTACAAACACACCATTCTTCTCTTATATGAGCAGAGCCACTGTGACACTGCAGTGCACTGTACACACGCTTTCGTTTTCTCATATTTCATTTTCCTTTCCCTTTCTGGTTTGTTTACGTTTCCTTGTTCAGCGAGGTAAACTGATTCTGTCTTTCATAGTGTTGATCTGCTCTGTTTAACAGTTCTTAAATTGGCTGTCGGCTACAGTGTGAATGTAGGTTGGTTCTTATTAAATTAGGCCCCAAAGTGTGTCATACACTTAGATAACAGATCAGAGGAGGCAGAACACTCAGCAGACGAATATCAGGCAGCACCCGAACCGAACAGGAGGCGATTATCTGCAGGTTCGATCAATGGGAACAAAAAACTGAAAAGGGTTTCATTGTAAGAAGAAATGAACAAATTCTAAGAACTTATACCAACTTATTCACAATTCTCCATTGGGTCCAATATAAGTTACGTTTGAAAGTTATATCAGGAGGCTTCAAATGTTCAAATCAACTGAAATAAAACTACTGTGTTCGGTTACCTTAATAAAAACAACAATAAAATCATAATTTCTGGTGGTTGCTAATTTATAAATGAAGTTTACAACAGTTTTAGGAAAGTTGTCTTGGAAGCAAACTCTGTGTCAGTGAGATTCGGGATAAGAATCTGCAAATGAATATTGAATATCTGATGAATATTCAGACTTTTGAAAAGGTAACACTACACAGAAATACACACAGAAAGCAGAGATGAGACAAAAGCCTCATTCTGCTGCAGGGAATCTTTTCCCATTCAGTTAATAAGCTTGAAATGGCTGTAATTTATCTTCAGGTCCCAGTGTTGTGCTTCACTGCAACTGATCCAGTTCAGAAGCTACTTTATATGCAGAGCAAGTTCAAGAATCCTGATTATGACTGATTATTACATTTATCACTACTTTTGCAAGGATGCACATCAAGTCATTCCCAGTCTCTACTTCACTCCAGGTCATCTCTGTACTGATAACTGTAATAACATATATATACAATGTCAATATCACAGTTATCAACCCAGAGGCCTGATTTCTCCTAACCTTTTCATTTCCTATCACTTTAAAAGCAGCTTTCTGTTCACGTGTCCTTCCTCAAAACCTCATATATCTGCCGTGTCCATCACAGTAAGCAGAGCGATGGCGGCTGCTGCCTGACGACCTTTGCGATGACTCCCAATCATAAATCCAGCTCATAGTTTTTTGATTTGCTAAAGCGTGAAGGGAGAGAGAAAGAAAAAACGAGGCCGATGCCTGTCGATTTGAAACTCCCCAGCGTCCCAGCCGGGAGCAGCGTCTTAAAGGTGCACGCCACTCAGAGATGTGCCATTGTCGGTGGGCAATCAACCCCCCCCCCCCTCCTGCCCAAATGATGCGTCCTCTTATAGGGTTGGCGCTCGGAACCAGGAAGTGTCGGCTTTGCTTATTCTACTGTAAATCTCAGTGATCATCCTGCAGCGTGTTCTCTCCCGAGGCCAATTACATTCCATCAGGCAGGAAGCCGGATGCCGGATAAAAGACATGGGGGTATATTAAGCCACACTCAGAGCACATGGAAAAAAAAGATATGCTCTTTCTGCATTGCTGCAAGACCTATATAAGTTAATTAGTGTGACGTAGTTAGCACATTGGCAATTTCTGATTCCAAGGTTCATCTCATGTGGGAGGGGGGGGCTCGCTGTCGATGGATTTTCTTGGTGATTGTGACTCGATCGGGTTCAGACCAGGAGACGTTATTAACCCCGACGCCTCATGCAATCACCCCTGGTGTCAGTCAGCTGCAACCGACACGTATACATTACCTGAGACGTGAAGAAAGGAGAGGAAGAGATCACAGAACAGCCAGTTTACAGGCAGCAGGAACATTTGAATCTCTTCACCTCTTCACTGACGCCCACATGCAGTCGTGGGTGTTCGAGCTCGCTCAGCCTGTTACTGCAGCTCCGCTGACGGCCCAGGCTCTGACCGCTTCCCCGTGTGAGTGGCTCTACCTTCGTCGTGCCGTGATTTCATTTAGCAGAGTGATGATGACTTTCACGAGGTGCAGATAATGGACTAAAGGGCCTTGATGGGTCTGTAGCTGCAGCACAGACGTCACTTTGTACAAGAGGAGGTTGTGATACTGAAAACACACCTACACACACACGTGTGTTTGCATTCAAACCTTCTTGGTAAGTATATTTTGAAACATTTAAAATGCACTGTGCTGATTTCCACCAACATTGACCCAATTTTTCCAAAAATAAAAAAAGCTCCTGTGTGTGATTAGCATTTCAAAAGTGTCACACTCTCAGGTGATGCGTTTTGAAGTCTGGCTTCCGAGCGAGCGAGTCATCTATTTTGTGTTGTTCTGATCTCGTCCTGGTGCGTCTCTCGTCACCGCAGGCCCCCCCGGCACGCCGCAGACGAACCTCAGAGGTAATTAGCGCCGTTCTCAGACGTTACGGCAGCTGCCGGTGCAGGAGGTCGCAGCTCCGCGACGGCCTTGGAGTGTCAGAAAGTGACTGAGTCAACCTGCCCTGCCAGGTGGGTTGTTGGAGGGGCCAGATGCTGCGTTCACTCGGCTCCCCCCCCCCCTCTGCCTCTCTCCCTCTTCAATCCCTCACTTTCTGCTCTCGTCTCTGTTTGATTCACGTGTTCAATAAATCTTTACATCTGACAGTTCTCCTCTCGCCTCTTGATATGCCCGGGCGTTGTGTCCAGTAAAATTCCCAGAGCATCCCCCCCCCGCCACAATGCTCTGGAGTTTGTTGATGAAATGAACTCCCACTGCACATAAAACCAGAGTGGAGGTATATAAGGGAGTCAGCAAGTTTTCATCAGTTGTTTTAAGGGACCATAAATAAATTACTGGGGGAGGCAGTCTGCAGAATCTTATTATTTTCTATTTATAAAACACACCCTTCTTTTGACCCTCCCTTCAATAACTCAAACATATTAGAAACAAAAAAGTTGCATGAAAGCCTTTTGCATATGAGTAAAATGTGATAAATTACAGTTTCAAGTTTGGAAAGTTTGTATTTGCAAAGCAGTGAGTGAACCAGACCTGCTCTCTGCTCGAGGTAAGAAAGGAAAAAAGGATAAATAGGAATAAAAAGCTCAGTATCTCTGGTTCTGCTGCACTGAATCTGACCATCAATGTTGTGGGTGTGAAATGAGCGCTCTCTTTTAATGGACTACTCATTTTCACAACTTCCACCACTGAGCACAGAAGAAGTTAAATTAGTCATTTTCCAAATTGGCCAACATGACTAAATAATGAACGTTCCATCCACTCTACGTTCTTAACATATTAATACAAAAGAAAGGTTGAATTTGAACATTGAACTCGTTGCTTTGATGCAGAATAAAGTGAGGGAAGTATTTCAAGACAAATATCCATAATGATTCCAGGCTACTAGAATCTTCTGCATATGGAAAAGAGCCACAATTGGCAACTCTTGTTTTTCGTTCCACAATCCCTGAAATATAAATTTGTGAGTTGTAATATAGTCAACCTTCTCTTCTCTAAAAAATACAAAAGCCTCTAGTTTTTCCTCCCCTGATAACTTCATCTCACTCAGTCTCTTACATTCTCTGTATTTGCACATTCATATCCCTGCATTCACTCAAATGTTACCTTGCAAAACTTGTGAGGACGTCCTATCGACTCATTTGTTGCTTGTTAACTTCGATCTTTAACCCGACAGTCGATGTCCAACCTCCACCTCCTGCACTCATTTACCTGCAACTTGCTCAAACAATAACTCTTGTTGATTACAACATTAAACCTCAGTCTAACCTTTAACCCTTAACGAGGCCATTAGGTGCTGATCTGGGATCTGACAGTGAAGCGGCAGGAAGACGACCTTTACTCGCCGATTGCACTTTGCATACATGCAAACTTCAAAAATCTGATTTGGCAGAATTGTTTTATTTCTTCGTCTCCACAAAAAGGACCAAAGCCTCGTTTCAGCTGATCAAGCAATTCTTGTCTCGATAAACCCTCAACTTTAAAGGCGACTTCCCCCATTGTGCCTGCAGGTTTCTCCACCAGGCTGGTGGATTTAGTCGCTGCAAATGTTATTGAAATTAATGCAGAATGGTGCCTCACAAGTGAGAAATTGCCTTCTCCGCAAAAGAGACAAAGAGGGCAGCGTTTATCTGGGCTGCGCTGGTTAGTGGCGCTGAATGGACGAAGCATGGCCCTGTCATTGTCGGGACAATAGCACTCATTATCCATTTCCCCTCCTGAGCAACACCCATGCTAACAACCGCAGATGGTCCCAGCGCCGGGTGAAAAGAATCCAAATGTCAAACGCTGGGGCAGAAACAAAGCTGGACGCCATCCAGGAGGGCGCAGATGCACACGTGTGCTTCCTCTGTGCGTCGGTGGCGACGAGAAATAGAACTAATTAATTATGAGTCTGAGCGTGATCTCCGCTGTGCGACTCCCTGGTTGATCAGATTCATCTGCTCGGTGTTGATAGCCCGCTTGGCCTGCTAGCTAAAGTTAGCGACTGGATGTGGAGTTTGCAAAACAAGTTTCGACATTGCACAACAGGAAATATTTATTCAAAACTGCATTTGTTCATTTTAGCACTTCAGCATTTTATCTATATGCTTATTTTTTAACACTATATTAGTTCAGGCTTTTCCTTATTGCTCAATCTGAGTCCAAAGTCCAGCATGATGTCCTCAAAGTGTAAATATGTTGTTCCATCAACTGCCCTGATCATCAAAACTATTACTTTACTATCACATAAGTCAAATAAGAGCAAATCCTCACATTTGAGAAGCTGCAACTAAGAAATATTTGGTAGTTCTGTAGAAATGTATTTCTTTGCTGAAGAAAAACGTTGCTCCCAAACATAACCTCAAACCATTCCCCCCCCCCGAGCACCCACTGAAAGTCATGTTTTCAAAGGCAGGAGTCACCTGGTGAGGTAATGATTGAGTCATTACAATTGATCAACACCTGCCCACACACCACCTACCACATACAAAACAATCATATTCTGATGCGATGCAGTAAAAACTCTGGTGCTTTTCCTCTCCGCTCACTGAGGCCCAGACTTTATATGTGTGAAATGATGTCGTGTGCACATCCAGAGGTCAAGCTGTCAACTGCTGCCTCCCAGACTGACCGCAATTTGACTCCTCGCCGCCGCTTTCACTGTATTATCGTAAAAGCACATGGGCTCAGCGGCGTCTCTAATAAAAGTCAGAATGGGTTTGCCGACACAAGCAATGGCCCGTGAAACATGACAGAGCAGAAGGTGTTGTTCTGGGGACGGCGATAGCGGCTTGGGACTTGGATCCAAAACCAATTACAAGCAATGGCCACCATTCAACACCATTGACGCCTCGCAATCCTACTTTTCTGCAAAGGGAGTGAAACCGCGGCCGATGAGGCGAGACGGTGTCACTTGTTTCCGGTGCGATTTGGGTCATCGTGGGCTGATATTTTAAGACGCAATAGCCTGAAGTTACTCTCCTGCGTGTGGGTACATGCGTCAACACGGGGCAAACTGCATCCTGCTCACATTAGCAAATCCAATCAGAGTTCCCTGATAGCGATCTGCTCACAGGGCCTCCTGGGTGGACACTCCTGAAGCACCGTTAATTGTGGCTCCAGAGGTTAACGAGCAGAGCTAAGCGAGAACTAAGGTTCCCTCTGGCTGTTGGTTTGAAGAGTCCAACGTGACCAGTGCACGTTTTCACAGGGGATGTACATGAGAACGCAAATGAACGAGTCACTTGCTCCAGGCACTTTTCTGAACTTTTCCTGCCATTCCCCTGTGTAAAATATATACGTAAAATGTAAAAACGCAAAACTGGATAAATGCAAATATCTCAGGAATGAAAACAAAGAGCCAAACATGAAGATGATGCCAAATATCAACTTGGAAAGACAACAAGATTTTGACAATATGAGTCGATGTGCTGTAAACAATAACACATGCTTCCTATAGCACAATTGATACGTCACGTCCTGTCTCCTGCTGCTCTACCCAGACACCCCCCTCGCCTGGATGTTGTCGTGAACGCGTCTGACTCAAACAATCTCCTACTTCTTCATATATGTGAAAGACAAACTCCGGAAAATGTCAGGACCCAGACTTCCGCACATTTTCCAGAGTTCATGTCTGAAAACAGATTTCATCCGCAATCGTTTCCGGTTTTCTAATTGATTAAAGAACCTCAGAAGTGAACTTTCTCCTCCTTCCCTTTCGCCTTTCCTCACTGTGACGCAACTCCAATAACCTGCTGATCACTCAGGTCAAATCCAAACAGGGAGAGTGAAACAGAAAGGAAAACATTGGCCTGTATTCATGTTGCTTTTCACTGCAGAGCACATTGGTAAATTCCTGTTGTTGTGAACACGTCTGACCCACACAATGTGAAAAGCAAACTCCGGACCCAGTTTCCCAGAGGTGTGTGTGTAGTCCATGTTTGCATTCTACTGTAGTGATGCTAAAACCTTCCCTCCTCGTGAGTCAGTGCTTCTGTCTGACGAGCAGCATTGTTGGAGAAGGGATCAGGAGGCTGCATTATGCTTATTCTCTCCACCCGGGCTGAGCAGCATGTGCACGGTAACAACTGTGCTCTGCGAGATAAAGATGTTTTATTGCTTACAGGAAAAGCCGGCCCATCCATCCTGGCGTCACGTAATGGCTTCACAGGGAGAACTGGATTTACATCAGCACTTCCCCACTTGCAGAAATCATGTTGCATGAGTGCCAGTGCATCGGCGCACAGAGGCAATGCATTATGCGGTCGAGTAAACACAGAGAAACAGCGTTTAGTGGCGTGTAAATCCACTCACCATGTTGACTTCTGACACCATGTCTATGCTGGCCACGTCTATGCTCATCCCAACTGCAACAGGGGCCCCTGGAAGAGGTTAAACAGCAGATTATGTGTGTGTGTGTGTGTGTGTGCACAGGGCCCACACCTGACCACAACACATGGCGCCAAACAGAAAGCTGATTAAATCTGAGGAAAGGGGAAGTGGGTGCAGATCAACAACAACAACACACATACCTCCAAAGTCCGGCCTGAGTCGGATGTCATAGCCCTTCAGTAGTTTGTCCACCGTCTCCTTCACGAATGACATGTTGCCCGGCTCATTGACGCTGCGAACCAGAGGACAACATCTGCATCAATCAGCCAATCAGGGCAATAACCTTGACCCGTCAGAATGACAAAACACAGCGGGCGCTCACCTTCTCGCGCAGCACACAATCGAACCGACAACCAGTGCGGAAAAGACGCGGAATTGGCGCAGCCGGTGCAAAGCAAACATCCCCCTGTCTCCTTTATTTTGTTATGATCAAATCTCTCTTCTCTCCTGTTCCCTCGTCACCCCCTGAGTGTGAGTGTGTGTGTGTGTGTGTGTGTGTGCGCGCGTGTGTGTGTGTGTGCAGCCACAGCAGCAGCAGCAGCAGCAGAGAGCCCCCTCCCCTGAGATCAACGCACGGTCCAGGACGCGCTCCGGATCAGATCAGAGGAAATCCATGGATCGCTTCCCCCCCCCAGAAAACGGGGGTAAAGTCGAGCGCAGCGGGAGAAGTCAGCGGCTGGAAGGAGTCAGGTGTGAAGGAGGTGACATCGCCTCCACGCTGCGAACAGTGGCTCCGCTCGTTCCCTGTGCAGGAGGATCTCACATTGAGCAGCTGAAGCGCATATTGATGAGCGGGGCGTGCAGGGACGTTACTGCTGGTGCTGCTGGTGCTGCTGGTGGAGGAGGAGGTGGTGGTGGTGGTGGTGGTGGAGGCATTCAGCTCGTTCAAATGAGAGGAGCACACATGCACACTGTAAAAAAACATGCCCACCAGTAGCTGCAGTGCAAGTCAGGGCCGGATCTAGACTGCACAGATTGGGGGGGGGGCAGGGCAATTAGGAATTTGGGGTGGGCACCTTTTCACACAGTGGACTTAGTGTTGACTGTTTTTCCAAGTTTTAAAGAACGCGTCACAATAGGAAACTCAACCAAGTCGTAGTAATAATGATAATTATTATTTATTTATTGTTTTGCTGCTCAGAAGCACACGTGCAGGTGATGGGTTCCAGTGAGTAAGCTGTGAACAGACGACGCTTTAATTAAATTATTTTTGTAATTCATCTAAAATATGTCAAGACAGCACCAAAAAAGTAATCCCCCCCCGGGAACCTGAGCGTGATGGATACGTCCTTTTTATTGATTGATTTCGGATCAGTCAGTTGAAGATCAATTCTAATCACAGAATAGTTTTTTAAAACTCTGTGTCCGACGCGCAATTAAGAAATCAGGAAATTCTGACGGAATGTATGAAATCAACGTGATTGGCCGATTCAAATATAATAAAGTTGACCAATCGGGTGATCAGAGTAGAAATCTGCCCCTGGCCACTTCTAGATCCGGGCCCGGTCTTTGTACGTTAAAATGTTCCAGCAAAATCTTGAACTGTTTTAATTAAGCTGCTTATAAGTTTCGCACACACATAAAAATAGGTCAAGTTTATTTGTATTTGTAAAACACGTTTCAACAACCTGAAATACAAAAGGCATCATGACAAATTGTAAAAGCAACATAAGAGAATACAAAAAATAATTTAAAATGGGTTATAACAAAACAAAAGAATAAGTAAATAGAAAGAAATGAATGAAAGAGTCAAAACAACAGCACACGCAGGGTAAGAAATAAGTAATTTTTTGATTTAATAAAAGGCCGTGGAAAACAGGAAAGTGATTTAAAAGAACTCAGATTTGCAGCTGACCCGGGAGCTTGCTCCACAAATGTGGAGCTTAGGAAGTGAACGCTGCTTCTCTGGGGACAGAAAACCGACCTGATCCAGACGGAAAAACAGTCGAAAACGCTTGATCACACAAACGACGCATCTCAAGTTTCAATCAATGAATCAATCAATCAAAACTTATTTGTACAGCCCATATTCACAAATAACAATTTGCCTCATAGGGTTTGACAAGGTGTCACATCTCGCTGCAAATACTCACAACACAACCAAATGCTCACAACACAACCAAATACTCACAACACAACCAAATACTCACAACACAACAAATGGATAAGATTTGACCAACTTGTGAAAGTGGACATTTTTTTACAGTGCCCCTCACACCAAACCCCTTCCCCTGTGTTTCCTATAAAAATGGCAGCACATGAATAATGTAGAGAAAAGGAGCAGGCTTCATTAATCAGCCCTTTAATCAATGCTTGTGATTGATTAGCCGTTAATCGTGTATGATGAACTCTTCTCCTTGTCTGAAGCAGAGGGCTCTGCAGTATGCATGTTAGAGACTCCCTGTGTGTGTCTGTCTGTCTGTGTGTGTGTGTGTTGTTGTGACATTTCCTACCTCGTGTCATAGATGGCGAACAACTTCTTGTTTCCGTCAACAGCGTTCCTGGAAGAGAAGGGGTGATGACATCATTAATAATACAGCAGCATTTAGCCAATGAAATAACAGGCGGGTGATTAATCACCAAACACAACCAATAACACAAACACAAATCTTACATGTGTATATAAGACACGCAACTATTTGTAACATTCATTTTTCTTCCCTGGTTTCAATTAGTGTGAATGTACATTTAGTACATTTCAGTAATAAACACGTTCATACTGTTCTTGATTGATCTGTGTGTAAAGCTGCTGTTTTCTTTTCGACGCCTGCAGCGAAGCAGGAATCAAAACAGTGGGATGTGCCTGCAGGGCAAATATTGGAAGGCTCTATTTCCTGTGGGAGACGACCCCCTCCTCCTCACCCCAGCCTCCCCCTTCTCCTTCATCATCCTTCTTCATCCTTCATCCTGCATCCTTCTCTTCACCCTCCTCCTCCATCCTCCTTCATCATCCTCCTTCTCCTCAATCTCCTCCTCCTTCTCCTCCTCACCCTTCTCCTTCATCATCCTCCTTCTCCTCATCCTCCATCCTTCTCCTTCTCCTTCTCCTCACCCTCCTCCATCTCTTCACCCTCATCCTTCTCCTCCATCCTCCTCACCCTCCTCCTTCTCCATTTTCTCCTCCTCACCCCCCCTGAACGAATATGCCCCGGCCGTCAGTCTGGAGCTGTCCGCAGTCAGCATGCCCCCACACACACACACACACACACACACACACACACACACACAGCACCTTCAGTCAGAAAAAGTAGAGGGAGGTGAAATATCAGCCACTAATTAGCGTGTATGAAACATGGAGCTCGGCTACCCTCTTATGGCAACAGCCAGGATGGAAGCGACTTGAAAGCCACACTGTTCACATTCAGACCAGGATTCAGAAACTGAGTGACCTGTTCTTTTCCTCACTCACTCCTCCCTCGGTCTCCCATAATAAATAGCTGGTCGATTTCTGCCATTACATGGGTGGAGGACCCCCAACCCCCTCCCCGTTTTTAATCATCACTTGATAAACAACAAAACATTTTATAAATCCAAGGTAGATCAATTATGTTATAACTCCTCACCGAGCGTAAGGAGGATCAATATATTTTGGACTTGTCATATTGCTATGAAATGTAGATTGCGACAATCATTGGCATTGTTTGATTGCCTCGCCTTTATATTTGTGTTTGTAATAATTCTGTAAAGTTAACAAAGAGAAAGAGAGTGAAATATGTAAAAGTCATGACTAAAAGGTTAAAAACAGCTAAATGCCATTGATAAATAGTTGAAATGAAACTAAAAGTCGCAGATAAATGAAAAAATACATTTCTAAACTCTCTAAACTATCTTCCTCCTCCCTGTCTCTCTTCGTTTTCTCTGCTTGGCCCCACCGGTCGAGGCAGACGATGGCCGCCCACACCGGGTCTGGTTCTGGTTTTTTAATCTCTCCTCAGTCCCCAGGTTCTCATGGTGGGAACCTTAATACGAAAAGAGCCTTGAGATGATACATGTTTCAATTTGGAGCTAAATTAATAAACTTGCTCTGCAGAGACTCATTAACCGATGAACCGATTCCTCTTGCGCAGTTAGAAGATGACGGATATGAAGACACTTGAGTCTGATAAAAAAAAAAAAAAGGTCACAACCACTGGTATGTGCGTGTGTCTTTCTTTTAATAAATCAAAAAACCCGGCACTTGATTTCTTTTGTCGCCATCTGACCCCCTCCACACGCACCCCCGCCAGTGCGCATCCTCCTCCTCCCAACCCACCAATGGGGAGCACCTATTGTCAAATTATTAGCCTTCCATTGCAGCATGCAGGAGAGAAAAGGGGGGGGGGAGGTAAAATAAAACATGCACATAGTGGATTGACCGAGGTGGAAGCCCGTGTGATGTTGCTACTGCTGCTGCTGCGGAGGGGGATGCAGGAGACGCGGTGCAGCTGAAGGCGCCAGACGGTGGAGAGGAGAGGAGCAGACAGAGACTACTACAACACAGAGAGAGAGAGAGGTGGAGAAAGAGAAGAAGGAGGGCAGACAAGCGACGAGCCGCGGGGATTAGGTGACTGAACGCCGCCGACGGAGAGACCCCCACCAGCCTCCAAACAATCAACCATATCCTTGTGATGGATCTGCATTCAGGTACCCCCCTTCTTCTTTTTGTTTAATCACACCCAGCATGGCTGATGTGGGATGAGGGGATGGAGAGAGTGGCGAAAAAAAGGTGATGGTGGAGGATAGAGGAGGATAGAGGAGGAGGAGGAGGAGGAGGAGGAGGAGGAAGGTGGCCCATGTGAATAGCAAAAACGCAGCTGAAGCTTCACACAATGAATCACACTGCAGAGAAGAATCTCCATGTTTGTATGTGTCTCGTCTTCACCGGCCTTTGTAGTGTTTGTGGTCTTAAGAGTTGCAGCCTCATCGAGCATGAGACTGTCCCACCGCTTGATTTAGTGATTCCTCTAATAGTCTGCCTGCGTGTGTGCGTGCGTGTGTGTGTGTGTGTGTGTGTGTGTGTGTGTGTGTGTGTGTGTGTGCGTGTGTGTGTGTGTGTGTGTGTGTGTGTGCGTGCGCAGCGGGGTAAAGAGTTTCTGTGTGTGAGTTGTTATAAGATGCCTTTGATATTTCCTCTTCTGTCTGCGTGTGTGTGTTGCAGCTCCAAACAAGAAAGTGAGCAGAATTCCAGTCATGGCCAGACTCGTGCTCCTCCTGCTGCTGCTGTGTGGCTGCCAGAACAGGTAAACTGACCCAGCTCATCACGGGCACTGACATCTTTACACCCTGTTTTCCATAAAGTTGCAGGAGCAGCGTGGCGGCAGATTGCAATCGAGCAAATGAGACTATTGCGTGTTTGTATATTTTGTTTTTGCTGAGGACTCCTGCCCTCGTGCTGTGACTGATCGCAGTTGTGGCTTGTCCTGCACTCAAGAAAAGCAAAAAATAAATGAATCTTTGCCGTCGGTAAATCACTGGAACCGTCCGCTCTCCTCAGACCAGATCAATTGGCTTTGAGATCACATCTTCCAGTCCAGATTGTGACCTTTGTGCATCTGTGTGGGAAAAGACAAAAGTGTAATTTTCCTCATTTTCTCAGCACAATGCTTCTCCTCGTCCTCCCGACACGGCGCCTCGCCTCCTGACACATTTAGAGGGGCAACTCGTTTGTTTATATTTGGAGCACATGTCAAAGCCTTAATTATATCCACTGGTAGTTGGAAGCAGCTCTTATGTTCAATAATTAATCACAATATGCTTGTCCTTAATGCGGCGGGCTAATTAATCACAATAACCGTGTCAGGTTTGACGTCCTGCAGTTTAACTAATGCTAGGATGTGGTTCCTCCTCATTTCCCCTCTCTCCTCTTCCTCTTCTTCTCCTGTTCCCGTAGCCTCTGCTCGACCTCCTTGGAGGCTCAGAAGGAGGCGAGCGCCAACGACAACAGCACGGTTTTCACCAGGATCCTGGACGGGCTCCTGGACGGCTACGACAACCGGCTCCGGCCGGGGCTCGGAGGTTTGCCGGGGGACATTATTTCTCATTTCGGGGCCAAAAGCAGAATTTTACATTCTAACATATTAAAGCCACAGTCGAGTCTCCCAGCAGAAGCTAACCTAACCCACTAACCCCAACTCCACCATCTATAATCTCCCGCTGCAATTTCCCGCCCTAATTCATGGGAATAAAAATGGAGGCCGACACCAGGGTTAGGAATTGTACGAGCAGGAGTGAGCGCACACGCATGTTGCTGTCAGCTTCCCTCCTGGACGGGGGTGAATGCATGCAGGCTTCTCTTGTACGCCGCCATGGTGGAAGGAGAGTAAATCAATCAAGCCATCTCCACCGCAGCCGGAATTCAGCGAGCTGTAGGGTTCTATTCACGCTCCTCACCCTGGCAACAAGAGATAACCTTGAGAGTCGACTAACTGCCATTCGAGGATGGAGATTTTTCTTTTAATAAGGGGCTATTGAAATGAAAGCTTTTCATTGTTGCCAGCTCTTTCTTTGATGGGCGCTCGCTGCGTTTATCCCAGCGATTTCCTTAATTTCCACCCTCATCGTGTCACCGGTCCTGATTTCCCTTCACATACTTGCACTTGTCCCCATGTGTGAAAGGTAGAAACGAGGGTTTTCATGGCGAACGTCTGGTGGTGTGTCATGGCAAAAAAAAAAGAGCCTGCTCTCACATCCTGGTAACGGTTGCTACCCTTGACAAGAGGGCTTATAAATACATACCAGAAAAACACTCAGGCCTTCACTCAGCGTTCAACAAGCTGCTCTCCACAGCTCCACCAATCCCGGCTCGCCAGGGACACATTAATATGCATAGGGGGGATTTTGGATGGCTTCAGTCGCACTAATGACAGAAAGGAAATATTTATTTTCTCGTATATCATCTTCAGAAGGAATCTTGAGGGAAATTTAAGGAAATGCGCTGAGTACTAGAGAAGCACTGGTTTGTTCTGTAGCCAGAAACACAATGTGAGGGTTTAAATGACAGGATTGATACTGATCACTGGTTTAATTGATCCAAATATTCGCAATATTTTCAAATTTGATCATGTAACAGTTAGTCATTGTCATCTTTATGTTATATATATTGATAAATGAAAACATTTTGCTACCTTCTGATATTTTTATAGACTTTTTTTCTACACCCTATGTCCCTGTGTGTCAAAGACGAGTTTGTATATTAGTCTTGTCAAGATCTACTGAGATTATAATGTCTTTTCATCGCCTCTCCTCGACCTCGCCACCTCTCGTGTGTTTGTCTTCAACAGAGAACGTCACCGAGATCAAGACCAATATTTTCGTCACCAGCTTCGGCCCGGTGTCTGACACGGAGATGGTGAGTTCATCCGCAGCAACAAACACAAACAGACACACACAGACACACACAGCTGTCAGTATGTGTTCAGATTGAAAACAAACTGTATCTTTACATTTCTTGAAACTGCCCCAACTGTTACCAGGACCTTCACTCACGTCCTTTGCTCTGTCTTTGAAAATTTCCCCTTTTCCCTAAACTTTTAAATGAAACCTAACTCGGACGACTTCAGCTTCTCCTCTAGGATCTAATCCAAAGTGGCTGGACAATTCCAACTTGTTCCGAATGACTCATTCTCTTATGAACTATAAGGTTCCTCTTGGTTGGCGAAGAGCATTAACGCTCCTCTTTCATTAATTCTTCTATTACACCGCTGCCGCTTCCCTCACGGTGATCAAACCTGCTACTTTCCAATAATTGACTGGAAAGAAGGTATCGACAAGAGGAGTGGGGTTGATTAATGAAATGTGGCAAGAGCCTGGAATGGCTCTGAGGGCCATAAAAGTGTGAGTGTCACACTGCTAACAGCGTCATTACTCTGCGGGACGGAGCGTTGTATTTATTTTTCTTTCTTAGTGGACTTACGAAGGCATACAGGAGAACTTACTGTAGCAGCGAGCGCACTGCCGACTGTAAAGAAGTTAAATTAGATCCTCGATGCACCGTAACCTTAAATAAGCCTTTAAAGCTGCACTCGGAAAGAATTTGGAGGCAATCATATGAATCTGAGACAGAAAAAAGTCGAGAAACACAAACTCCGACCCTGTGTGACTTTACATGCTTATTTTGGGTAAATAATCACCAGAGGGAGCGATGATCTGAAGCTCAGCACTTTAAATTGACAGCCATCTCTTGAAAAACGCTTCCCTGCCAGAAGAATGATCACAGGACAGTGAGATTGGTGAAGATGACAGAGGTGTAAAGTTTACTGGCGTCACATAACAAGAAAAGTTACTGTTCTTGTGGTAAAATGTGCAGAAGGTTCTCTAACACCTCAATCTGTGTTTGCGGCAGGAATACACCATCGACGTCTTCTTCCGTCAGAGCTGGAAGGACGAGCGCCTGTGCTTCAAGGGGCCCATGGAGCGGCTGCCGCTGAACAACCTGCTCGCCAGCAACATCTGGACCCCGGACACCTTCTTCCTGAACGGCAAGAAGTCCATCGCCCACAACATGACCACCCCCAACAAGCTGCTGAGGCTGAGGGACGACGGCACTTTGCTCTACACCATGAGGTCAGATCATCAAGTGGTTTGCTTCTCATTACACAAGCCTCAGTTCTCCAAGGCTGCTCAAACGCAGGAACCTCAAAGTAAAGTGAGGACGGCTTCTATGCGTGTGTCCTACAACTTCTAATAGAAGGTGGAGAAGGGACGGGGGCGACAGATTTCGTAAAAATTCAGAAAACAGGCGGAAAGGCCGATAAAACAACACAGCTTGGATAAAATACAGCAACAGCCTGTGAGTCAAAACGCAGAGAAATGGTGACATCTGGTGGCGATTTGATTTCATCCCATCTTTACAGTAAAAAGAGGGTAAATACAGCAAGTATCTATTTTCTTCTGTTCTATGTCTTCCTCTTATATTTGTTTTCTAACACATTCTGAGACACAGGTAAATGCATGTTTTTAAGAATTACTGCAGAAAAGCAGCCTCATTGTGAACTGTAGTTTTTTGGGAGTAAATCAAAAAAGCAAATAGGTGAAGAAATAACTACAGCTGGTTATAACTACAACTAAACCACTGATATTTAGAGAAAAATGCTTGTTTATATGAAAGAAAATCAAGAATTGAGCACAGAAAGACAGAAAAATACAAATTTGTATTCCAATTAAATGTATTTTTTTGGTTTATTACTGCGAGTGCGAGCGCCAGGACTCGGTGTGACCTTTGCAGCAGAGAATTAGAATAATTCTGTGCTTATCCTCAGGAGTTACTGTAGCCTGCAGGACTTAAGAGTGACTGTATCACGGATGAGAGCACTCCATCTGATAGCAGGCCCACCCACAGGGAGAATAATGCACGGTGCAGGGCAGATTATCCACCCTGACATATATACATATCCAAAGACGCGCGTATTTATAGTCACCTCTTTGTCGCACGCACAAAACACACACACACACACTGCGGGTGTCAAGCATGTTAATCAGTTGTAGTGACGCTGACCTCTGACCTCGAGGCTTAACGAGGGAGGGATTGCGTGGACGTGTGTGTGTTCATTTACATATGTGGAGTTTTATGGAAATCTTTGCAGACGTGTGCTTGTATCTGAAAGGGAAGACGCACATGTGTGATTGTGTGTGTGTGTGTGTGTGTGTGTGTGTGTGCGTGTGAGAGAGCGACAGAGAGGGAAGTTAAAAATGGCTGCCACATTAGAAATGAAGCAGCAGTAGGTTGCCTTTAATCGTCTGATTGTTACAGTCCCGTGTCTGTCATTACCAGCAGAGCTTAACCACAGGCAGCATACACACACACACACACACACACACACACACACACACACACACACACACACACACACACACACACACACACACACACACACACACACACACACACACACACACACACACACACAATACACACACACACAGGCCATCTGGGCACTTGCAGGTTGCAGCACTGGTTTCTCTTTAGGCCCATTTGCTCCGCATGTCAGTCATTCCTTGTTTTGTATTCGTCCATCTACTCTACGACTAAAATAAATTCCACTTAAAATCACAATATCATCAGAATAGAGACGTCACAGTACAAAGATAAAGTCGTGATTTAAGGCCACGTGAAAAATACTATATTCAAAATAAGTGTTTGTCTTTATTCTCATAACTTTTACTCTCATTGAATTACAAAACCCAAAACACACTACAACACTAGTAGTGCTCTAATGAAACAATAGGTTAACACACACACACGCAGTTAAAGCAGCATATGTTCACAGGCCCATGGGATCCACGCTGACATTACAGAGGTTTACACTCTCAACACACACTCAACACATTCTGAAAATGCATGTACCAAACATGTCAGTGTTGATTACAAATATCTCACACACACACACACACACACACACACACACACACACACACACACACACACACACACACACACACACACACACACACACACACACACACACACACACACACACACACACACACACACACACACACAGCACGGCTGTCAGTGAACGTCCCTCCCTCGCTTCTCTCCCCTGACTGAGTGTGATTGTCTCGCCGGCACGTTTGAAAAGCATTTCCTCCGCAGAGGAGAGCTCGGTTTCACAGAGCAAATTTCTAGGCATTTGTCTCCATGGATAATTTATCAGGGCACCATGCATTCTTAATGCACACAGGGTTGATGCCGGGCCATTACAGCCACATACCTGATAGGCTGCCACATGCATGGCTTTATCAGCTGCTGTGAACGTCTATGTTACCAGAGAGCGAGCGCGTTACAACCCCATTATCATTAGGCACAGTTGGGTTGTTCGTTCATGTTCCTGGTCGAGCCTCCACACTGGTGAGCTTCAGACACTGGAACATGGAACTATGAGTTATTAAAGCCGGAGCTGCAGGGCTCAATAAAACATCTGATACGATACAACTTGTATCACAACGTGTAGAGGAGGTGAGGTTTTCATCTGCGTGTGTGTTGAAGTACATGTATATTCCTACTTGGATTTACACATATCAGGACAGTTCTTTCTTTAACCTCATATTTTGCATTTAGCTCACTTTTATTCCTCATCTTGGATAAACTATACGATCCTGATGCCTCTCATGCATGTTGGGGAATTAAAAACAAACAGGTGCTTGTTAGTTGGAGGAGACTCAGTGGTTGATACAGCACAAAGCTCCCAGACTCAAGACTCAGCCCTTTCGGTTCCATCGTGTCGTCCGAGTCCTCGACTTTTCTGCAAGGTCAGGGAAATGGGAAACTTTTAGATTTCCCATTGGTGCGACTGCCCGTAAGCTGGTCTCACCCTGGTGGTGTAAAGGATTTCCACTCAGTCCATACTGGCTGTGGTCCCACAGAATCATGGGAGTTATTCTAATCTGCTGCTTTACCCCAACAACAATGGGACACAAATATTCTGATGATAACGGGGCTGCAGAAACTATTTGTCCTGTTGGGACAAGGCCACGTGAATAATTACAAGATGCTCCAACGGCCACGTTCTCATTCAAGACTTTTCTTCCTTTCCTCCGTGCACAATCATTCTGCTGTTTTCCACACAATAACACAAATGAATAATCCTGCACCGATGTGGAAAGCAAGCCGAGCCCAGAAAACAGTCGTGTCTATAGGCTCCCGCTTCGCTCTGCTTGGTTCGCCTGCCTGATGTAATTGTGAGAAACCTTGTACTGATACTGTAGGTGCAGGAGGTCTGGGAGCATAAAAAGGAAAAACTTGTCCCCAGAGGATTTTTGCTGCATCTTGGCGACACAGTTGTCGTGAAGATTATAATTTACCGTTTTACTCCTGGAACTAATGTGGGTGGTTGAAGCAGAAAAAAACACCAAAGCACAAGAAATCTGTCAAAGAAGAATATGTTTTGATGCACTGGTTTCCACACCATTTAATTTACTGTTCAGTTCAGTGAATCCACATCTGTATTAATATTTATCACCATGCAAGGAGGAAGAATCCCCAGTGGGAGTTGATCCAGAATACGCCTGTGTTGATTAATATGATGGTTCTGAGCTGAGAGGAGACGTGATGGCGGCTGAAACGATTACATGACTGACAGGAAATGAAATGAAAAAGATGCCGAGTGGGCAGAACAGATTCAAAAAGGACTTGTGAGGTTCATTGAGAAAAACACTGAAGTTTCCACCTCTTTTATGGAGAGACGCAGTAACCATGTGGCCACCAGGTGGTAGTGTTGTCACTGGAATGGAATAAAGTGGCACTGACAGAGACTTGTATTCATGAAACTGAACCATTTTACTATTTTGGGGGGGAAATATAGATCAATGGCACGTACAAACATTTACATCTGAACTGAACAAAGCTTTAGTAAATGGCTCAGTAGAAATTAGGAAACTTAGGAAATTTATGCTTATGTTTATTCATACATATCAAGTAACACCATACATGTAAGTTAAGAATGGTTTGAAGACAGTCGACTTAAATAATCTATTGGAGAAGTCTCCTGGATTATCAAGCAATGCTGGAGAAGGATTTTCCACAACCTGGCAACCCAAACATCTTAACAAAGTATTATAGTTTATCTAGAATTCAGCTTTTGTAAACGATTCGTTTACCATGAATAAAGTCATCAATTACAGAAAGTTGTTGCAACCCAATATATTTATAGTTCTACTTGCTGATGCTGCCATTGATTGAAAAGTATCAACTCAATTAGAAAATGATAATCTGGACTTTAACTTTACCTCAGATTCCACCGCTCTCTTCTGCTTTGTGTTCTTTTTTCCTACAGGGCTGTTTAATAGTTATTATTGTAAATACAGTCAAGTCACAACCTTCCCTCTAATTGCGTTTGCTCCTCTGTAATTTCAGCGAGTCGGCAATTATAGCCGTTCCTGTGATTGTACCGAGCCCTGAATCAGAGGTCTAACTGATAAATACATGTTTAAATGCTGAACAGACAAAGACAGACAATTCAAAATGATGGTTAATGGATGTGTTGCGTTGTTTTGTCTTAGACTGACCATATCAGCAGAATGCCCCATGCAGCTGGAGGATTTCCCCATGGACGCACACGCCTGCCCTCTCAAGTTTGGCAGCTGTAAGTAAAATCTATTTTTAAATGTACTTTGTCCTTTAAAATATACTAATCCCAGCTATTATCCTTCACTGTGCAACGCAGTGAAATCTGGATTTAGAGAACAAAAACAGCAAGAACGTTTAATTAATGCATTGCTTCTTTGGCAGACGGTGGATTATTGTGTGGATCGCTGTGTTTGCATCTAATTCATGATTTGCAACTTTTAAGACTGTGCAAGTTCTACTGAAACAACTGTTTTCTGTTTCAGAAGAGGGAATATGTCTTATTGCTTTTTTAAAAAGTCTCACAGTCTCATTCAATAACCAAATTCAAGCACATCCAGTATTAAATAAAGTCCACAAACCTAAAGTATGAGTTCAAGAAGACACAAGAGTACGATGACAGTTCCTGGACAAAATTAATATGTATATTATGGTTGACTTTATGGTCTTCCCTTGGAACAACCATTACAAACTTAGCAAGCAGGAGAGAGAGAGAAGAGAAGATTACTGTGTGTCCCTCAACACTTAATTAGGCCAGTGATCGGAAGGGTTTTCCCCAATGCCTTCTTAACAGGATGGCTTGACTGTGTGTCCTACCAGCGAGGACCTGTATAGAAGCCCGAGTGTCCCTGGGGGTATTTAAAGACAGATCTGGCCAAAAGCCACACCTCGGGAGCCTCTTGGGCTAAAAGGATGAGGCTCTTATCCCCAGATTTCAGCGAGACGCGCTCCAGCAGCATTTACTATGCAAGAGAAGCACATTTGACTACAATCCAATTATGTTGTAAGGAGCTGCTGGGCCTTCCCATGGCAAATGCTGATCTAATCACCTCGGTGCAATGCCCAGCAGGTGAGAGGTGTAAGTGTATAATGGGAATAATGTGTTGATGGCAACACTGTATTTGAACAAGGTCCTGAATCCCGGTGTGGGGGGGATCTTTGTTTTCATTTGCTGCAGTTTTTTCCTGAAGCGCTGACACTTGCTGACCTTTCGGTCTGACCCCACCACCTCCTGATTGGACCGTTATCCTCAGGGAGACTCACGCTAGGCTGCAGCTTTACATACGGAGCCTCTGCCGCAGGGCTAGACCTTCACTATACTGGAAAGGATATGAAACGTGTCCCACCAAATCTGTCTCTTTTACAATGTCCAGATCTGATCATCAAGTCCCAGTGAAGCAGAAATGGTGACATTGAGAAAAATAGGCTGAATGTTTTCAAGCTAAAGCCAATAAATCCAGTTTCCTTATCTAATTGAACAATTATTAAAACTTTGATTTACAGCCCATAGTGTACGATTCTATAGAACTCTTGTTTGTCAAGGTTTCTGTCTTTCCTCTAATTATTTATATCTAAAATTATATAAGATGAACTCATATTTGAATTGATTTAAACATGTGGGCACATTTAAGCTAATCTCATTCAGCCTCAGCAGTAATTAAATTTTATATTCTTATACTTGAAACAGACACAAAGTAGCTGAACCACAAGGTGAAGTGACTAAGTGTTGATGCACCAAATAATTGCTGGTGCATCAGACGCAGAGGCTGAATAACTCTGTGATATACAGTCAGAGAAAAAACCCATGAGAACTTCGACAATGAAACACAACGTGCATCAGCAAAAGGCCACAGGTCGGAGATACGACTCACGCAGACAGAAGAACAGCTGCAAAAGAAAATGTCTGTCTCCCCCGAAAACAATGCACGATTACAGTTATTGACAGATCTGTGACGTGCACAAGCTTTTGGTTCCAGGCGAGGCGGGTGTGACGAATGTGTCGAGATGCAGATGATGGTGCACGGGGAACAAAACCCAGTCCCCTGAACAGTAGCTGTCCTTCAACCCCTCAAAGATCCCACTGGACATGTGCAGGGAATCACCTCATGTTCACTACGTTCTCAGAGCCTTTTCATATTCAAAGATATTAATGTCTGAGGCACCAGATGGTTATCAGTCAACCTTAATTTTCATTCTAACGACAGCCTAACATCTGCTGGATTTCCCCAAATTCCACTTTTTTAATATCCACAACCAGCTCAACACACGCCGGGTTAGCCAGCTGCCTCCGCCTCCTCTTTGACATTTATGTGATTTGATTGGCAGAGGTCACGCAGCAACGGAGGCACCAGCCAATCAAATCGTGTTTAATTAAACAGACGCAGTTGCCCGACACTGGTGGGAGACCAGCAACAGCAGATAAATGTCATTCAGCTTTCGGGAAGACACTGAAAATGGCCCCTACATTAGTTTTATTTATAGTATAGTTTTCACTTTATTGATCTGAGCAGGAGCCAACCCTGTGAAAGTGAGCTGATACACTGCAGATTATCATGCAGCTCCATTCAGAGAGCGACGCACGGCCGGATAGTAAGCGACGACTTTGGCCGACTTGCAGCCTCATACAGGCGGCGGGCGGGAGCTGCAGAGCATTAGTGGGAACTGTGGAAAAGTTGGCACAGGTGCAGCCTCTCGCCTGCCAAAGTCAAAGCTCCTGTGCATAATGAAATTCACCAATAATCCCTTATCCCAAACTACCCTCCAATTAAGGCCCTGGCCTTTGGCCTGACAGTGGCCGAATTTAAACACTACGTATATTGCGCAGCAGTATCAGCTGCCAAGTGAGCAGCCAGAGTGGAAACACTCAAGTCAGGATGTGATCTGCTGACCAGAAGCACTGCAAGAGCTGCTCTGTGATCAGTCAGCAAAATAAAGGAGCAAATATTTAAATATCTTTAAAGCGAGTTTGGTTTCTCCTGTGTTTTATACATTGATGTTTAAGTACATATATGGCCATATTTTTAAAATAGGCCTGTCAGTAAAGTGAGATCAGTCCTGGAACACACATGCAAATACACTTTTCATAATAATATATATATAAATATAGTTAACTGTATTTATATAGCACTTTTCTTAACAAAGTTAAAAAGTGCTCAACAGAAAGAAAACTATGGAAAAACGGAAACAGAGTTAATTCATCAAACTGATGTGTCACCTGAACCAATAAAAGGCAGATGAAGAGACTGGAAAGACAAAATCATGCCAGTCCAGATTTAAAACCAGTAGCTATGAACCATCTCTCCCTGCACAGTTTTCCATGTCCCCATATTTCATCCCTGAGATGAGAGATCGATGTTTGTGCAGTATTCTACATGAATATATGAGAAAGCAGGACAGGCCGCAGAGTGTGTGCACAGATTTTCATCACAAGTGTGATGCAACACATTACAGTTAATCTGACTGGGTCTGGTTCCTGCTGCTGACAGTGGAGATCACCTCTGACCCACAAGTGTGGTTTCAACCAAAACACACTCAAACATCCGCCACACAAACACAGACATGCGAGCAAAAATCTGGTTTTTGGCTTGAAGCCTGAGGTGTAATCAAAAACTACGAGATAAACTAGTGCATCACCACAACCTCACAAACACACAGCAGCACGTCGACAGCTGCACAGGAAATGATGGACGACGGGTTGAAATGGCCTCTGATGTGTTTCTAATCTTCTCTGGGGGGGAAAGAAAATAGTTGTTGCAATGCTTCATATGCATTTTGAATTAAAAATGAACATGTTAAAGTCTAAATGCACAATTTCATTTCAACTAATCCCTCCCCCTGTGCCTCTCAGATGCCTATCCAGTGTCAGAGGTGGTCTACACTTGGACTGAGGGAGCGGCAAAGTCTGTGGTGGTGGCAGAGGACGGCTCCAGACTCAACCAGTACCACCTGATTGGGCAGACTGCCGGCACAGAGGACATACACACGAGCAGAGGTGTGTGCAAAGACTGGTCTAGAATGGATTCATGATTCTTCTGGATAATGTGGAGCTGATGAGCCAAAAGAGGAATTTGATATCATCCCTCACAAGTGGCTCTAATGCTGTGTCGTAGTATTTAAAGAGAACTAACAGTAATGAAGTCATAGTTATAGTAGTGCTGGAACAGAAACAGCTGTATCATATAAAAAAATATATATATATATATATAACATAAACTGTAGCAGAGAAAATGAGTTTCTAAGGAATGCACTATGATACTTTACTCTATGTTCTCATGTCTTAGTAACTTCTGAAGCTGCTAATACATCTTTACCAGAAACACATGCACATTGAAGTAGAAAGTACTGACAGACTACAAGCAGCACTGTTAGTTTTGAACCTTTTATGGGTTTTGTTGTCATCAGAAAGTTTTTTGAAATATCAAGAACAGTTACGACAGTACAAGGATCGTATTTCCTGCAGCACACAGATTTAGTGTGATGATCCCACCGTCATCTCCCTGACAAGGTTTTCAGATCGCCTCCCTCCAGGAAGTAACGGCTTTGCAGGTTAAAGATAGAGTCACAACAGATTCCTGTTCATTTAGAAAAGGCTGACTCAGCTGCAGTACAACGAAACCTCAAGCAGAAAGATCCAGACCCACCAGGTCTTTCACTAAACCCCCTCCTATTCTTCACTTTTCTTCCAGACGAGACATTTCATACTTTACGCCAGGCGCACGATAAAGTGTAATACCAAATAACGTGATGTAACTAATTCTAGATTAGAAAAGATCAACTCTGTGTGGAGAGATGGGCGTGCGAGGCCGGGAGTAAATGTGGGAAACATTATCAGGAGATCAGAGTCAATGAGTGGAGGCGAGTGGAGGAGAGTAGCCTATCCCTCACACAACCAGCTGTCTACAGGCCCGGACAGCCCTGTCAAACAACACTTATCCCTGCATGAGCCCACGTGCACGCGCTCCCACACACACACACACACACACACTGAGCCAGCGAGGGACCTGAGACCTCGGGTTAATCCTCCATCCAACCACCCATCAGCCTTTGCATAAGAAGATGACATCACAGATCAGCGAGGGATTGGTTGGTCGGCTGTCCCCGTGTGTGTCTCGGTGTTTGTGGATCTGTGCTCGTGTACATTTGTCTTTCACGAGGACAAGTGTCGTCACGATGGCGGTTGAAAAGTGGTGGAGTCTGGGTTGAGGGTTAGGTTTAAGGGCGAGCGTGAAATAAAGACGCACGTTCGTTTTACAGGGTTCTTAGTAGAGAAATAAAATAAATCAGAGTATAAAAATTCAAACTTTAAATGTAATGGAGGGTCTTTACAAAGATGGAAGAAGAAATGTGTGTGTGTTGGAATTGGACAGCGCTGCTTTGACACGTGGGGTGAGGGGGATGGGGGGGCAGTGGGGGTGGGGGCGTTGAAAGGCATCTGCTTAATACTCTTATGTAAAACGGAACTGTATTACACTTCGCTCCAGTTTCGAGCAGAATCATTATTAAAAGTGTGGATTTCCCCCCCTCCCCAACGTTTTTTATTTTATTTATTTATTTATTTTATTTTTTATTCATGCTCCACAACAGAAAAAACAAGCTGGGCTGGCTGACACGGTGGTGGAAGCTGAGGGTGACTGGGTTCGTTTGGTTGACGTTCGGTGACGGCTGCTGAGCTGGGTTGTTCACTAGTTTGCAGTCAGGTGATAAAACACTGACAGAAAGACGCATTTGATTATTAATTATTTTTTAATGTTAATCAAAATCAGGATTTTGTGCAGCTTACCTTGCAATTAACTTGTATAATATATATTATTTATTTAGTTCTTTTAAGTGAAATTTGTTTAAACTACACTTTGATGAAAACTTCCCTTTGGGAGGTTTTTTATTTTAAACATAAATACATATTTTCCATTTACTATTCTTTGGCTAAAGCATCGTTCTATGTCCTTTTGGTCCAGTTCCATTGAAAATATCTAGAGCAGCAGCGGCGCCTCACAGCGAAGAGGTTGTTGGTTCAAATCCCTGGTGTTTGTGTCTAGTTTGCATGTCCTCCTCGTGTCTGCGTAGCTTTTCTCTGGGTTCTCCGGCCTTTAGATAACGGACGGTTGGATGGATGATGCTTCAACGGCTAAAAAGCAGAATAATTTAACCATTTCAGTTTTTCTTTCTCATTGTTTTCATGTTTTACTTTACAGAAATCCATCATTTACTTTGTTTCCAGGTTTAATCCGATTCCGAGGTAATTTCGTATCCACTCATTCCGTGCGTCTGTGCGTTTACTCGGAATGAGTTTGCCCCAACTCCTCAAACTTCCATCTGGTGCTCGGACTGTTCCCAAAAAACTGCTGAACATTATCTCAGAATTCCATTAAACTGATGCACTAAAGGCAGCAAATCATCACTCATGCAGCTCAAAGCTTCTGTCTGGAAAACGTCCAAATCAGTGGTGGAGATTTCTGATGAGTTTCAGCTCGGGGGGGGGGAGGGGTCACATCGGGTCCAGTAGGTTAATTTACTTCCTGTACGTCTTTGACTCTCTTGCACACACAACATTTTTTATGCCAGAACAACACAATGCGGTTTGAAGTTATATTTAAGTGCTTGAAATCGATTGTTTCCCTTTACCAACAACTTCTAACAGTTGGTTTTTGCAACACAACTATATATTTAGGTCTTTTAATTGAAGTAATATTAAGTTTCAACATGACCTAAGAGGTAAAAGATATGGAACCCAGGGTGTCAATCATTGCAGGGCCTCCCAGAGATAACACATGTTTTCTATTAGGGACAATAGATGCAAACCAGAGTGGGAGGAGTGGGTGTGAAGGCCGGGAGGTTTGTCTTGGCTCTGATAAAAGGCAGAGACACAAGTGAGCTGTCACCTGCAGTTATCTGTCGTTCCCCTGCTTGATTAAAAGAAGTCAGACGGCCGCCTGCTGTTTTATCGGGTCTAGACAAAGTAATGAAGCTGCTGCAAATCTGAAATTCTAAACGGCAGCCAATTAATGATCGTGGGGCTCGTCTGGTGCCGTCAGCAACTGGCTCAGGAAAACAGGGCCTCGACAAAAACATGGGCCAGCTTCGCCTCTTCCGTGGATTAAACTTGTTTTGATGCCGGATGATAATGGACGTAAGTCTTGAAACCTCGTGCAGGGTGGTAGAAAGCACCAGATATCGGATGGTTGTGGTGTTAGCACATGTAATCTTTGACCTCACTCCCATCCGAGGACATGAAGGAGGAGATTAGTCCACAAGTTTTTAAAGACATGACTTGCTCTGGCTCAGACAGAGTGTTTCCTAAAATAACTCTTGACTCTTAAAGTAGACGAGGCGTAGTACAGCAAGGGGTTTGTCGGACTTGGACAGAATGGGGAGTTTTGGATTATTATCTAGCAACTCATCAAAGACACCTTAGCTCATTTCCAGGGGACAATCATTCATTTAGACGTGTTAGTTGGCGTTTTCCCTACTCACCAGTTGACCAGCATGGCGGCATTATTCCCCGAAATAAACGGAAGTTCCCCCTGGACGTTGTGTAATACAAATCCTTGGGAGAAAAGCAGTAAGATCCACCAGGGGAACATGGTCCTCCTCATTCCTTCGCCCCCAGTCCTGTCGGGATCCATTCATCAAAGGCAAAGTTGACCCTGGGGTGTCCCAGGTTGGCAGCGCCTGGAAGTGTCCGGGATGTCGACGGGGTGGCTGGGAGCCAGGCGGCCTGGAGTCATGAGGGCGTCAGAGGGCCCAGGTGATGGGGTCGCAGTAAGAGCTACTGGTGTCGGGGATCTCCTGATCCAGGCATGGCAGTGGCAGCTGGTGCTTATGTATATTGTCCGTCCTCGGCAGGGAGAGAGCTCCTGCAAAAACAAACCAGTGTCCCTCACTCTCAGGCGGCCGTCAGTCGATGGCCACAGAGCATTTTCTTCTTCCCTTCGCACGCCAGCCAATCCCAACAAGAATCTTTGATCATAACTCCACTAACAGCTGCCAGATAACAGGAGAACAACATGAGAAGGGAAATGTCCACACGGTCGACCCCCCCCTCCATCCCACCGGTGATCAGCAGCAGTGTCCCTCTTCTCCGTGGCTCCCAGTGCGTGTTGAGGTGTCGTGGCTGTCAGCAGTTAGGAATCAGTCTTCATGTGTGTGTGTGTATGTGTGTGTGTGTGTGTGTGTGTGTGTGCGTGTCTCCATGCCTGGATTGGCAGGGCGGAGTAGGCGGGGCTTAGGATCCCAGAACAGGAAGGCTCACCCCCCCCTCCTCCCTCCCTTATCCCATCCCCTTTACTCCCTCTCTTTCCCTCACTGATGGCAGGATGCAGATTGTAACCAGGGATTAGGGAGGTTCAAAAATCCGATTTTGCCCAGGGAGAAAGCCTTGTGTATTACTTTGCGTGTGTGTGTGTGTGTGTGTGTGTGTGTGTGTGTGTGTGTGTGTGTGTGTGTGTGTGTGTGTGAGAGAGAGAGAGAGAGAGCGAGGAAGAGAGAGCTTGTGTACATGTGCTCTGGTGTGTGGAGCTCAGTCATTGGATTTTTCATAGTTTACCAGCACTCGCAGTCGCAAACTGCTGCTGGCGAGAGGATTTTTTAAAGCCTCAAATGCAATCTTCACTTGTTTAACTGAATATTGTGTCCCCTGTCTTTCTCTCCATCTCTCCTTCGCCCTCTCTCTGGGTTTAACTCCTAATGCCGTCGCTCCATTGTCGAATCACCGACATTAACAGCATCATAATAATAATCTATTGTCAAGTTCTCGCAATAATTGAAACCACTTTGGGCTTGTTTTTCACTTTAATAATGGATTTGAATATGAAATGTTCTCTTCATCCCAGCTCCAGTTTATGAATGTTCCACCTCTGATTATTTCATTACTGAAATTGCAGGAGAGGGGGGGGGGTGATGCTTCTACAAGATAAACACTATGTTCTTGATTGTGGTTTAGCTCAAAGCACATATCTCCATCATTAGCAGACGTCTTACCTCTTTGTCTATCGTCCCTGTCTCACTTCACATCTCTTTTATGTGTCTCCCCTCAGGACAGTACACAGTGATGATGGCCCACTTCTACCTGAAGAGGAAGATTGGCTATTTTGTCATCCAGACGTACATGCCCTGTTTCATGACAGTAATCCTGTCCCAGGTCTCATTTTGGCTAAACCGAGAATCGGTTCCTGCGAGGACCGTCTTTGGTGAGTGAGGATGCGTATTTACTTATTCTGTTAAAAAAAACAGTTTTATTTATCTGTGTAATATTGCTGCAATGCACATTCACACCAGGGAGAATAATAACTGAGCAGCAACACTGCAACAGCTGGCAGTTAAGAGTTATTAAAGTGTGGGCTTGTATAAACTCAATTTCAACTGGCCCTGTCCTTTTGTCTGCACCCAGGGGTGACCACGGTCCTGACCATGACCACCCTCAGCATCAGCGCCAGGAACTCGCTCCCCAAAGTGGCCTACGCCACAGCCATGGACTGGTTCATCGCCGTGTGCTACGCGTTCGTCTTCTCTGCCCTCATCGAGTTCGCCACGGTGAACTACTTCACCAAGAGGAGCTGGGCCTGGGACGGCAAGAAGGCTCTGGAAGCGCAGCACCCGAAGGTACAGCTTGTGGGCACGAAGTTACATATTTCAAAAGGCCCCAGAATATATTAGAATTCAAACCATGTAAGCTTGAGTCTACTTTAGAGGTTTCATCACCGTCAGCCACTTTCCTAAGGACACTGTACTTCTCACACTGATTCTCTACCTTTCAAACTACCTGGTTGAAGTTGGATTTTTTACTGTGTATGATTTTATCGTCTTTACTTTTCATGGTAATTGAATTATCTGTGCCATTTTGTAAGGTTGCTGTAAAAGCCTTGTATCCAGTACTATCACAAACTCATCCCCAGAATGTAAACAAATGACAAATACGTTAATCACACTGAAAACTACGACCAGATTGATTTCCAGATATTTGCACCACATCCCAACAGTGATTGTAATACAAGCCCCTTGCTTGAATATACACAGAGATCCTCAGGAACATTTACATGCACCCGTTAGCAGCTGCACTAAACTTATACCTGCATATTGAAATCATCATGAATAAGAATCAGACCACCAGTGGGAGTCCTGCTGCTCCCTCAGTGAGATTCTATCACACCCAGCAGCCCAAATTTCTCCAGAAGGTTTTGCAAGAAATATCTCGGCTAATGATTCCAGACAGAACGAAACACATTGATTATCTCAGGTCAGAAACACTGGTGATGAACAGGGGGAAAACAACATGGGTACAATTCATAACTAACTCGCTTCTCCATGTAATCTGTCTCGCTGCAGAAACGAGATCCCATGGTGCTTTCCAAAAAGCCCAACAACGTTTGCTCGGCCGGCGTCAACTACACCCCCAACCTCACCAAGGACGTGTCCATCTCCACCATCTCCAACACGACGTCGGTGCAGCTCCGGACCTCCGAGACCAAGCTGGTGGACCCCAAGAAGACCTACAACAGCGTCAGCAAGATCGACAAGATGTCGCGGATAGTGTTCCCCGTCCTGTTTGGAACCTTCAACCTCGTCTACTGGGCCACGTACCTCAACAGGGAACCAGTGGTGAAAGGAGTTGTCAGCTCAACGTAATCTTTTTTCCTTCTCGGAGACAGAGAAGTTTGTGCAGGGGAGGAAGTGAGAGTGGGTGGACTAAAAGGAAAGGTCTTTGCCCTAGACAAAAAAAACAAATAAATATCTGCTCTTGAAGAACAAAAACTATACTCAACTATCCATTTCAGGCACTTTGAAAGGATGCAAGGCTGCGACAGAATCCTTGTCCTGTTATTCGCGGCCTAAAAAAAAACTGCTTGGTCACAAAGAAACTGCTTTTAAGACGAGCGAGCGGGTGCTTTGCTTATTTTCTCATCTATCCTGCTGCAGTTTGCATGACGCTCTCCTCGAAAAAAGGAAAAAACCAAGGACTCCTCTATTTCTTGAATGCCGATGTACATGTCAATCATTGCTTCGAGCACACGTACGCATTTGGAGAAACTTTGCCTACATTGCAACGCGTCATATTCTCACCACGGAGGCTTGAAATGCGTCGAGCTCCTGCTGTGAAAAACCTGCGAGAGCAACATGCATTTGAATTTGAAAACTGGACTCAACTCCACTCTTGTGTGGAAGAAACATCTCTTGAGATTAATGCTGCAAGTGCATTAATAATTTAATTTTATGTCGTCTTTCTAAAGAAGAAACTTTGCTTTTTCTTTATTTTTTTTTGTTGCTTCTATTGCAGCGAGTGCTCGTGTGTCTCTTTGTACATCTTTACTTGAAGATTCAAAAGCCTACTGCTGCACGCCTGGTTTCCCAAAAGCATTTAAGTCTGTATGAAAAGAAAAAGAAGGTGGGGAAAAAATATATGTATATGGAAGATTATCATTCCTAATGAAGAAGCTCCTCTTCATTCATAAAGAATTAAATAGGGCAGAGAGACTGTTTGGCCCACTTACACTGGGTGGCTGGGCGGCTGTGGATGGTGGGATCAGACAAATTTAGGACCGGGTACGTTCTGTAACGGCATTTGGAGTCTGGGTCACTCAGCGAGGAAACTAATATTCACAGCTGAGAAACCACTGCTCCGAGGTCGTCACATACAAATCAGCACCGCGAGTTCGGAGCGTCGCTCAGAGAGGGAACCAGGGTTCAAGCTGCTATTTAGTCCAGGCTGCTGACGTGTCCTTCGGCAGAACACGGCCACTTTCACTTAGATAGACTTTGACTTATTTAACTATTAGGGCCACGTAAAGGGAGAAGAAAACTGGAGATTTGTCAAGTGAAGTCACAACATTAGGAGAATAAGGCTGTAATTTAGGATACGAGGGGGGGGGGCATCAGAGGATCAGCCTGATGTCAAAATCTAAATCAGAACAACAAACAGACAAAAGAATAAGTTCAAGTCAGAGTGAAGCTGGGTCAGAAAACTTATTTCAAAGCCCAGGTTCCACCAGAAAGTTTCAAAGCGCAATTATCTAACGAATGATTATCAATAATTATGTTGGATGGTCCTTCACATGCGAGCCAGTATCAACAATCTGCCATTTTAAGTGTAAGCGTGAAAAGGTTCTGGGAAACTAGGCCGAGTCTCACGGGGGGGAATCATGTAAATAGACTTTTTATTTCCACCTTTTGCGTTTCAAGCCCTTAGAAGAAGAAGAAGAAGAAGAAGAAAAAGCCTAAGTCAAATACTGACTTTGAATTTATTCAGTGTTTTGTCTCTTTTCTTAATGTTTCCGTGAACACGTGTGAGACTCTTTTCTTCTCGTTGCTTCTGGAGCACCCGACCAAACTTGGCTTTTAATGTTTTCAATTGAATCCGATTTTCACGTGTTTATTTCTACGTTGACTGGATTAACCTGGACGCGACGAGCACACACACGACGGCTGTGGTGAGACATACTCAGGAACTAACGGACTTTCAGCAGAAGAGTTGCCTCAGAGTCTCTGCGTCTTTAATCACATGGATTTTGAACAGTGACCCCGACACCCGCTGCTACAGGAGCAGTGTCCCCCAACATCTGACACTGGGTGAAAAACCATGTCAATAAAGATGATCAGCTGCTAATGTACCTGCTTTGCTTTGAGTAACTATATTTAACGTATCAGTTTAAAAACTCTTTCCAAAGCGTTTTTTATGTTTAATTCCTGTGCCATAATATCCTGTAGTGTTTTTGTGCTGGTTTGGGATCGATGTTGAATCCGACATTCCTATAAATCTAAAATGTTGCTGTGTTTTCAAATGCTCCGTGGGTGTTGACCAATGTGTTTCAGAGCTTGTTAAAGCACAGCAGCCGTGTCAGAGGACGTCCAATGAGATGCGGTCCCGTGCATCTATTTGTCGAGGGGTTACCATGGCAGCCAGGTGCACACGAACAGCCCTTTCCCCCCGGTAACAACCTCCAACCTCTGAATCTGCTCCTGCTCTCCCTGTTTGTGTCTGACTCCGCTGCTTCGTCCAGTAAGAGGGAGCATTTTTCTATTATTCCTGCAGAGTCCCTCGTGAATCTTTGGATCATTTGTCGTGTCGGGGGCCAAACTGCTCCAGTGCTGCTTCACTCAGCCTTATTCTGAGTTAGGTTACCAAAGGAAATGAAACTTCTAGAAGCGATTTCTGTCCCTAATAAGTTAAATGTTCAAATTGTCTCAAACACTTTCCCCCCGCTAAGGATGCTTACGTGCTAAAACGGGAAAAAGGAGTGAAGGGACATTTTCAAAACTGAAATATTCCCGTTTAATCATTTCACTGCAGGTCAGATCTTCATGAAGAAATGAATGCCCCTCTCTTTCCATCCATCCATCCGTCATCCATCCATCCGTCCGTTTAACCAACGCTCTCTCCTCATTTGCCAGCCAAGGAGCGATTGCCCCTCCCTCCTTCCCTCCGCCACTGTCACAGACTCATCTGCCATACATCTGTTAGAAAAAGGGATTTAGTGACGCTTAAGTTGCTTTCACCCGTTCAGGGGGGCCCCCTTACAGCAAACTCCAATTTAAGCCCCGACCGGCCCAGCCGATGACAAACGCTTGTTTTTCTCCGCGCGGCGTCTGGACAGATGTGGCTGGTGCATGTTGGGGACAAATTTAGGATTCATTATATGTGCTTTATCCACAGCAGGCAGAGTGAAGTTTTGAACTTGGGTCTCTCGACTAGGGAATGTAATGCACATGCGGCCGTCAGCTTCAGGAGATCTTCATCGTTTTGAGCCTCAGTGAAACACTTTTGTTTTGGAGGAGACCTTTGCCTTTATAGGTGGGCTTGAAAAAAAAAGTCTTACTTACATTTATTCTTTGTTTTTATGTATTGTATTTGTTTTATGTAATATACTTAAATTGATCAAATAAAAAGGATGAACAAAGCTGGTATTCAGGGATTATTTTTTATTTTTAAACACGGAGCCAAGCTGCTGCTGTATTCCGCAGAATCGTAAACTATGATGATAACTGCTAATATATAAGGAGGAAGATTGCCAGCATTTCTTGTATCAATGTAATTCCCGAGTGATATTTAAGTGCTCTATGAAAATAGCTGGATGTATAAATAAAGTCCGTAGGCTCCCATTCCAGTGATCACACATCTGGGTAAAATCTTTTTTTGGTCTATTTTAAGGTTCTCATGAAGACAGTTACTTTCTGCAGGAGAGACAAGTGTAACAAAGCAACTTCACATGCAGGCTGTCGCTCTTTGTTTCACACGACGTTCAGAACGGAGTTATTTCTAACCTGATATTCGAGGAGCAAGACTAAAATGAAAGATTACAGTTCCCTTATCGAGCAGAACTTGAGACATCTTGTCGTTCACGAGACGGAGAACTTGCCAACACTCCTTTTCAAGGGTCATTACTTTTAACAGTAACAGTGGTGGAATGTAACTCATTACATTGACTCAAGTGTACTGCACTTATGGGCACATTTGAGGTACTTGTACTTTGTTTGACGAGTTCCTACTTTATCCTTCTGCTTCAATACTGTACTCATTGCTTCGCTATGACATCATTTGTCTGACAGCAGTGCAGATTAGGGGTTGCACATAAATATCAGAGCAAACATGATACATTTATAATGTGCAATGCAATTTAAAAACGTGAAAGCAGGCCCCGCGACAGGACATGTTGTTAATTCATTAAATATTTACATCCTCTAGAACTAATGACCCCAAACGACTCGAGAAAATAATGCGCTCTTTAGCCAATAAGACAACTTCCTCGTGATTAGAATATGCAGCACATGTAATATTCTGCTTTTGAACTTGATTTATAAATCATTCAAAGACCTTTATACTTGTTTGTCTATTTTAGTTTCCTCGTCCTTATTTCTTTACTTGTTTGCTGCATCTAAAATATGAAAAAAACATTTTAATAGTAAAGAGACTCCACTTTAAACTTACATTGAAATACCCATTTGAATTCACTATATATATATATATATTAAAATATACAGCCAATAGAATTATGCTATACTATCTCTTATATTACAATATATTATAATTTTTTTCTTACAAAATACAGTACGTTTTTGATAAGTGCAATAATAACAATAACTACAACAATAATAATATAATATTTAGTTCAATCCAGAGCAGCTATATCATAAAAATGATGCTTTCATATTGATTAATCAGTAATAACAAATATTAGTACATCAGTATAACAGTATATATAGCCATTTTCCTGCAGGTACAGTCACCTTTACTTCAAGTGCTTCACATTTTCATGATACTTTTGCTGCCCTTTTAATGAAGTAGGTTCCATATGTTTTTTGGGGGGGTTTGTTTTAAAGTGTTCTGGTCAAGAGGTTAAAATCCTCTGGTTGAAGCACTGCGGTGAAAACCTAACTTTATACTGCTGCACCTCCCAGCAGACACCAGGGGGCGCTGAAGCCTCTCCACAGCAGAGTGTGCTGCTGCTGCTGCATGTGGCTCCGACAGTGTGACAGGTCTGAGCTGAGCTGCCCCCTCACTGAGTTGTGCGCCCTAATCAGAAATGACTTATTTTGAGCTCGCGGTGCGTAAAAGCGCAAAGAGTGAGACTCCCGGTGGCTGCGCATCATCAGACAAAGACAACAACACGAACACGAAGTCAGGTGCGTGTTCAGAGAAACTGGCCCTGACGCGTTATTTGCATGGATCTTGTTTATCTGCAGCAGATACACTGCAACATCTAAAAATGTGGAGAAAGAGTTCAGAAAACACATTTTTTTCCAGATGTGCTTGGATGGTTGTTTCCCCCCAAGAAAGGCACCTCCAGATGTTTAAATATGCAGCAGCTGTAATGAAATAAATAAACGTTGCTCATGACGTAGCCTGAAATTATTTTTTTCTAAAAGGGAGGTGTTTGCTCATGTTTTTCCTCCAGATAATGAAAAGCAATTTTGATCCAGGTATTGCACGGAGCCCGTGCACGTGTATGAGTCACGCAAGATGCTCATCTCCTGAGGTTCAACTCCAGCAGCAGCAGCAGCAACAGCGTCACTCAACCACTGTGTTGCCCACACACAGAGAGAGAGAGAGAGAGAGAGAGAGAGAGAGAGAGAGAGAGAGAGAGAGAGAGAGAGAGGGAGGAGGGCGCCGCTGGATCCAGTCTCTTCGCTGATCACTGTCATTGATCGTCGGGTGCGTCCCCGGAGGATCTCCCCAACCCACACCCACCTCCATCCCAGGGTGCGGAGGACCGAGGGGGAGAGACACAGAGAGAGAGAGAGAGAGAGAGGAGAGAGAGAGAGAGAGAGAGAGAGAGAGAGAGAGAGACCGCTGTGGCCGCAGATGACACGCAGGAAAAAGTGTGTGGGCGGATGAGGAAGTTCACAGCTCGGATTGATGGTTCCACACCTACTGTACTGGGCACTTTTACGCAGCAGCGGCGGCAGCAGCACACGCCGGGGTCTCGAACCACCGATTCATTGTGATCAGAGGGGATCCGCGCATGGGAAAATGACAATCAAGTTTGTGGTCATCCTCTGCACACTTCTGCTCGTCCGGGGCGCGCGGTGAGTCCGATCATCTTCTTCTCCCGCTTGTTATTGTTCCTCTGCAGCTTCAAAAGTTGAGGATTTAATGGCAACACCAGCGCTTTGTTATGTGAATGGCTGATAAGGGCTTTCCCCGCACGCACACGCACACGCACACACACAGAGACAGACACACGCAGCAACCATTTACTGCTGCGCCTCAATACAGAGTCTGGGGTCTGACAATCATTTGCAAAAAGGGGGTGGGGGGTTAAATTCAGATATTACATCATTGCATGCACCCACAAAGTTTCCACGACCAGGGTGTTTATTACAGGGGGCGCTAACGTGACTGACGACCCCCCCCTCCCACTCCTCCCACCTCCCCAGGTCTGATCTACTGGAATATGGCGACGACGACGAAGATCAACACGATACCACCGTCAATCAAATGCTGGTGCCCAGGACGCACCAGGAGGATGCCACACTCATACTGAACAACCTGCTGAAGGAATATGACAAGACGCTGCGGCCGGACATCGGAGGTAAGGCTAGTTGAATAGAGAGAGAGAGAGAGAGAGAGAGAGAGAGAGAGAGAGAGAGAGAGAGAGAGAGACCAGATGTAAAGAAGTTTAGAGCTGATGGTGCTGAACTGGGCTGTTGATCTGTCACTGGTGCGGAAAGATCCTGGAACTTGGATGAATGGATCTGTCCACGGCCCTGAATCATCCTGGTTTTAGTTTCCGTGGTGCTGAGACATACTGGTTACATGCTGTTGGAATACACTGGTCTGGATTTCAGCTGTCCATGGTTCTAAAGGACCCTGGTTAGACTAGGAGCTGTCCACGGTGATACTGGTTTGGAGTGTAGCTGCCTGTGGTGCTGAATGTTGCTGCTCTGTAGTGGATCTGTCCATGGTGGTGAAACATAATGGTTTGGAGTGTAGCTGTCCATGGTGCTGAAATATACTGGTTTGGAGTGTAGCTGTCCATGGTGGTGAAACATACTGGTTTGGGGTTAAGACGTCCATGGTCCTGAAAGACCCTGGTTAGAATTGGAGGTGTCCATGGTGTGGCCATGAAACATACTGGTTTTAGTGTAGCAGTCCGTTGTCCTCAAAGATCTGTAGTGGATCTGAAATTCCCTGGTATGGATTTGAGCAGTCCATTGTCCTGATAGTGGTTTAGAGTGTCCATGGTTTTATAATGCACTGGTTTGGGTTTGGTGATGGTATAAAGGCCCGCTGGTTTGGGCTTTACTAGACTGGATTTGAGACGTCCATGGTCCTGAAAAATACTGGTCCATAGTGGATCTGAAATCTACTGGTCTGGGCTGAGATGAGCTGAAACCAGAAGCTAGGATCACGATCCACCTCATGTCTCCTCGATCTCATTGAAGCATAATGATCTTTACACTGACCGAACACTGAGTGATTAAAACCCTGCCTCCATTTTTCAAATGGCTGCAGCTTCCCATCAAAACCAAAATGTTTTCACATGTCATCTCCAATGATGAAGGTTTCCCACATGAATCTCTAGTGGATGAAACCTTGAAAACATCTTTTATCGAGTGTCCATCAAAGCGTACTGCACATATACAGAAAATCAGTAAAAAGGATAAAAAAGCCAGTGCTGTTATTGGCAGTGGTTCTGCAGGCTGGTGCCATTAAAGACGAGAGCACAACAGGATGATGTAATAAAAAGAGCGGCAGTCAAACCTCAAAGGAGCAGAAAGGAGCATTGATGCAACAATTCTTCCACCTCAGTCACGCATGACAACTTTTGTTCTCAGATATTTTTACTTTCTTTTGTTAATGTCTGTCATTTCAAGTTTTTTGTTAAACGCACGACAGAAACGTATAAAGGTCTCACTTTGTCAACATGCACAGATCCTGAGGTATTTATATCGTATATATATATATATATCGTATATAGCTCCCTCTTACATATCATGTATATGGCCTCCTCTTACATATCATACATGGGAGGTTGTGTGTGTGAGGTTGAGGGCCACAGCTTGAGTCCAGAACCTGCTCTGATTGCTGCCACATCATTTCCACGGCGCTTACAGAAGGAATCAGAACTCACGGGGCTCCTCGGAGTTGGAGGGTAAAATGCCTTCCTCGCAGATGCAGGGCGGCCGGCTGCTAATCAAAGGGTTATTGGTTTGATCCCCGGAGTGTTCTCAGCGGTGGGCTGCCGACTAGAAAAGTTTCCTGTGCCGTCGACTACAGTCTCATTTATTGTTACCGCCGCTTTTCAAGAGCGATTTGGAGAAATCAAGGCGGTAGCTATGTGGCACGTGAAGTGTGCCGACTAGTGAAGTGGTAATCACTCGGGTTCAGTATAATGTTGGAGAGATGTGTATATTAGTGCTCTGTTCCTGATTAAATGCATGAAATCAGACTTCCCTGTGCTCTGGAGCAAAGCTCGGAATGTCAACCAGCATTGACCACGACCTTCTCTTATTAAATGTATGAACAAGACGGTACATTTGCATCTCGGTGAGAAAATACACAGAGACATATACTAACTGGGATAATCCTCAATGCAACTGCAGACTAAACATTCATGCAGGCAAATATGAACACGCAAACATAAAAAATACATATTTTTACATTCAGTGGGATCTCATTTGCCAATTATCTGATTCTATCTAATGTCCAATGGGCATAAATGTCCATACATCTGCATAGAAATTGTAAAAGACGACACATTGTAAATCCAAATCTAACCGGAGAATCATCCCGTTTTTATTTTCGTAGTAATCCCTGGGAACATAGTGAACAAACGCTGCTACTAGCTGATTGGGCATAACTTTAAATAGAGCCACTTTGCCGAAAAACTTCGCCATGTGGACTGGAGTAGCCTGGGAATCGAACCACTGACATTCAGGTTAGAGGACGACCCACATCCGTCTGTTCTGTCCCCTTCAACCCCCAAATTATGGGACCTGTTGTTGCATGATTAACCTCAAATCAGAGTAATAGGAGGTAAAAAAATAACTTTTTCATGTTGTACTATCGATACACGAGTAAAAGATGTTTGTCTTGTGTTCACCCCACAGTATCAGACTCTAAAACACCGTAGCATCTGTTTTTATTTTTCTTATTTTCCAATTTACTTCTGCTTTGTTAAGAGTTTATTTTTTCAGGCATTTCTTTTTTTTCCCGTGGAGGCAGATTTCTGCATTTACAATCAGCAGCGTGCCCACGAATCAGACCACTAGTTGATCGACTGGTATGTGCAAATCATTCGGGAGCTGCTCTACTCTAAATTCTGGAATAAATGTTTTTGTTGTGGTTGCTTCTTAGTTATTTATTTATTTTACACTTTGGATGCTGCTCTGTTTCCTGCAGCTCACTGCGACACTGTCTCTCCCGTCTCCTCACCTACACCCTGACACACGTGCCCATCAACACATGCTGAGGAGGAGTTCGACAACTCCACACAATTTACAGGTTTCTTACAGGTTTGTGTGCGACAGGAAGGGGAAATAAATCAGAAACTACAAGTTGGATCGTGAAAACAATTTGAGGGTGTGAACGTAAAAAAAGAGGTCCACCTACCGGAGCCCTTCATCTGTACTTGAGACTTGTGGCTTCGGGCTACTTTAGCTGCTACTAGCTTTACGACCATTGCATTGTGGGTAATGCCAGTTTTGATGTTTCTGGCTCTGCTGCGTCCACTTGTCTACCTTTAAGAAAAAAAACATTAATTGGGGGTGAATAACGTACATACAGAACACAAAAAAACTATTTTGAAATATTTAGGGGACTGAAATCTATGAGTGTGCGATGATGCAGCTTGTTAGAAGGTCAGGGGGACGTTGGGCCTTGTAATGGAGAAGAAAGTACAATGGTGTGGATACACTCAAGTACTTTTCAGGTAGTATTCGGCTGGTTTTCCACCACTGAGAATAACATTACACGTCTCTTGATGATTGGCAGTGGGGCCTGTTTGCCACTAATCTCTGTCACTCAGCTGCAGGACTCATGAGCTTGTTTATTAAGTCTCAGTCTGACGTGACACTCTGCACCTCGATGCTGCCGCTGCAGAGTCAGGGAGTCGTTTGTGATGGTTTCAGTTTTCCACCGACTTCCTACAACGGGCTCTGGTGGGAGCACTTATCTCCAGATCATTAAGAGTTGTGTTCTTAGGTTATTTAAAAGGACCAAGCTCCAGCCTTTCACCGGCAATACGCTGGTGGGGGTTGATTCTTTCTTTCCCACCGGCAGCTCGGCTCAGAGTGGCAGTTCTCCTCGTGCTGGGGAATCTCCCTCCAGCTCTGCCTCAGTAATTAAGGATGAAATTTTGATGAGATCCAGTTGACAAACCCCAGAATCGTCCATGAAATGTTAATGTTGGAGCAGGATAGTGCGAGGGAGTGGAAACACGCGTGTGTGTGTGTGTGTGTGAAAAAGACATATGGACACAGACACGCACACGGAGGGACACACACTCAAAAAGGTACACACTCGGAGATGACGCTGAGTCAAAGACAGATCTGGGACATTTAAAGCATTGTGGAGAAAAAAAAGCGGGTTCAGTTGAGAGCTGCTGCAATGACTCTCTGAGAAACACAAACACACACACACACACACACACACACACACACACACACACACACACACTAACAATAACAAGACAGTCAGCTACTGAAGTCAGAACAGTGGGCCTCATTTCTGAGATATACCTGGATTTTGTCTAAATCAAAATTATCCTGTTTACACACACACACACACACACACACACACACACACACACACACACACACACACACACACACACACACACACACACACACACACACACACACACCCTCTTCTCTTTGCCTGTGTTTTTCTTGAATTGCGCACTCCTCTCTCGTTTGTGCTTGTTTATATGCTGCTGGCTGTGGAACCAGAAAACATACTGTTGTTTTTAAAGCATATCAGAGATTCTTCTGTGTTAATTGGTCCGTGCATTTAGAACTGAGAAGTGTGTTTGTGTCTCACAGCGAAGAAGCTCCTTCGGCTCTTTACGCTACAATCGAGTAGATTGTTGTGCTGTGAAATTCCACTGTACAAGATTAGATATACATTTTATTAATTTCATTATCTAGTAATTTCAGGGCTGTAGGTTGGAGCTGTGAAGATTAAATATCAGAAACACTACAGATCAACAACAAACAGCTCAAGTGGGAGAATCACAATCCTAATGAATAAGGTAACACTTGTTCCACTTGAATGGTTCAACCTTCTGCAGTTATTAGTCTATTTCACATTATAATAGAAGAGGTGGTGACAGCTACTGTTGCTTTCACACATGAAGTTTGGACATTGACTTGTCCGAGTCAGCCTAACACGTGACGGATGTGAAAGGGAAGAAAACAAATGTTTACGGATGAAAAAGGAAAGAACGAGATTCGAGAGCTATTGAGGAGGAAGGCCACGGGATTTATACGTCACGTCCCGCCTCCTACAGGCTCCACCCCTCGCCTGAACTTTCTCGTCTGACCCGGAGAATCTCCTGCAGCGTTCTTCATATGTGAAAGACAAACTGTGGAAAATGTTCGGACCCAACTGTCCATTCCTTAAGTTCATGTTTATGAGAACGGCCTCATGCCTCCTCCTAGCTTTAGCATTTAGCATAATCAGCTGCCCATTCACTTTAATTTGATTATTATTTCACAGGAGTCGTTAAAACAGGCAAACGGTTCAACTCAGTTCCACGACACTGATGCAAAATGTGGAAGTAAAAAAAAAAGCCAACTGTAGAAATCCGAGATACCGAATAACAAGGTTATTATCTTAGTTCCTGTGTTTGTTTTCCTCCCCGTCTCTTCCAGGCTTGCGAAGCGAGCACTCAGCCTAATCTTCATATAAAGTGGGTGACTGGTCCACTTGCGAAAAAGCGACCCAGATTTCCCCCGAGCAGAACAAGTGTTGAGTCTCACCTTAAACGATAAGAAGCAGTTCGCCTCAGATGAAGATGAGATGCTTTTGTGTCCCTATTGTGTCACTTTCCTTTTGGATTCTGAGTGTGATCGGCGTGCGCGGTTCTGTGTGATCCTCGCGTGCGTGCAAGTGGCTTTGTGTGCGCTAGCCAGGGAATCGGGGACGAAGTGGGCTGGAGAGCGAGGCTCTGTGGTGATGTGGGCTCCACAGCCACGCACATTCAGAGTTTGGAAGTCTGCAAGATTGAGTTAAGTTTAGGTTTGAGCCAGATTCTAAAAATACACAAGTCTGCCAACAAATTAAAAAGCACATTTAAGACAGATTAAAGTCTGTGCCCACGAGAACTGAGTCAACAAACGTACAGACAGAGGCTTTAAAAACCTGCAACTGGGACACACACAGTTTATCTGAGGCCAGCGCCTCTTGCACCAGGAGCACATCGGGGGGACTCAGTGGCTTTGGACCAAACCCAAAAGTTTAAGTACATTTCAATTACATTTTTCTCAAAGATGGTTTCTTTAATTTTAGATAGGTACATTTGATTTTAAATTTTTCTTATTATTTGCAGAAGAAAGTGGAGATGCCACGTCCATCTGTATCAACAGGCTCGGACACTGACAGGAGCACTGACACGTTACTGACTGATTCCACGAGTGGCTCTCATCCACATATAATAACTTTATTCAGTTGTGCGTCTCATCGCTGCTGTTCCAGCTGCTGATCATGTTAATCCTCGTTTACAGACACCACAGTGGGTCTTTCCAGGAAAAAGCCTCTGTTACACAAGAAGTGGTCCATGTTAATGTTTCACAGGCAAATAGACAGAAGTAGAATTTGCTGAAAAGACAAGGAACGAGTCCCACTGACAGAAAAAAGCCAAAGAGAATCCAAACCTCAAGATTCATTTCAAATTCCCTGACTTTTTCTTTTTTTTAGAAACCACCGAATTCTAAAACATCTCAAACGTATCGGCTTTAAACTCGGGTCCATTTCATCCCTCATGCAAATACCGACGAACCTGACAGCTCCTCAATACGACCGGGCTGCTAATCCAGTTGCTGCTTGTTCTGCGATCACAGCCGGCGACTGTGACTGAAGGCTGTAATTGTCCATAGCTAACAAGCTATTGATCGGCGCCGACTGACCAGGTTGCTGCAATCATATCGGCCATTATTGCCTCGCTGAATATGTCTGGCGCTCACAATTATCTCTTGTGGGTGGAGCGAAGAGGGAAAAGGACTGCGTGTGCATCTCAATAGGAGAAGTGTCGTTTCTGTGACACCAACAAGCAGCTGATACCCGACTATGTTTCACACACAATCTACAGTGCACGAGCCACATGTGTGCGTTCGCGTGTTCACTACCGACAAGGTCTTTGATTCAGATAAAAGCCAGGTGTGTGTCAGGAATAGAAAGCAAAGCAGCTCAGAGATCATGGGTTTGCAGCTGTTTCCTCTCTTGTCTCCGTCTGTTTCTCTCTCTCTCACTCTATTGTCCCCCCATGTCCTCCACAATCCTGCCTTTACTTCCCCTTGTCAACCTGCCTCCTCCTCACCATCACTGACTGCAAAGTGCGACGAAGAGTTTTTGAGATCCATGTGAAAGATTGTATTTAAATGTCCTAGCTCCAATTCATAAATCACTTGAGGAGAAGCATGAATGTGGAGGATGGGACGTCAATGGTGCAACATTCGGTTTCACTAGATTCTGCTTATTTTCCTCACCAGTTTACGTCAGGAGCTGCATCTCCCGCTGGTTTCATAAAAGATTCAGAAGCATCCTTTATTTTACTAAAGCAAAATCTGCTTTGAGAGATCTTAACTTTATATCCCAACATTTCAATCGTCAAATAGGATAATATTAATATCCATAACATATATATCTAACCCAAAGGTAGTGGAAGTGCGGTGCCCTTTAAAGTCTCCATCCACGTGTTGCCTTATAATTGGATGATTGGTGAACACTCAGCACACTTATGGTTTTGTTTCTTGGCTGAATTAAGTGCAGAATTTTCCCTGCAAGTCAGTCAGTGTGAGGTATTTTCCACATCGAGCGCAGAAATAATTAAACCCTGTGATATGAAGCATATTTCTGGGACTTTTTTCGGCTTTTGTTAATGGTGTTTCTCCGAGCTTTGGGCCGGTATGACATCCCATTAGTCTTGGCACTCGACAAACTCCAAAAAGTTGTGTTTTTGTGACTGTGACTGGAAAGCACAAGCCGCCGCTATTTTGTGCAAAAGACACGATTGTATTTTTCCTATTTCCCTGAGTAGCTTCCATCAGCTGATGCGGCTTTGATGCTCTTTGATCTGGGAATCGAAAAGATGAATCTTTGCCTGAAAAGGTGATAACTCACAAACAGAGGTGTGTTTTAGGGTTGAGTTGCCCTTCACTAATGAACACGAGTGCGTGCGGCTTCTTCATAAGATCACAGAGTGTGCGAGCTCCCTCTCCATCTCACACTCGCTGTGTTTTGCTTCAGTTTCCTCTCCTGCATTTGAATTTCTACCGTTCACACGATCAACAACTCAGGAAAGACACATTTTAAAAAACGAAATAACGGCAAGCGAAGCCTCATTTGAATGTAAAAACATGCATCCAGGCTCATTCTGAAAAGCTGCGTGGACCTATTTTCTAATTGTCAATTTTCTGAGCGAAAGCATAACGTTGGAATCATTAGATACAGTTAATGAATTGGCTTAATATTTTCTTAACAGGGCATCAGTCTCATCATGTAACTACTCAGCTGGATCGAAATCAGCCCGAGAATATGAGGAGGTAATTAAAATGAATTATCCGTCGTCATTTGAATTAAATAAAACTGGTGTTTACGACAAGAGAGGACACCAGTTTAAAAATCCCACTGATGAGCTCTCACCCTAAACCACATCGTTCATTTACTCATGTTAACTCTGAGACGACAGTGGAATACTGTAGATTTAGGGGCCGGTTGAAGATTTAATTATGTGGACGTATGAATTAATCAATGGATGTAAAAGCAAGTTACTGTGATTCTTTAAAATAAAAAAAGCCATAATCTGCAGCCATAATTTTACCACCAGACTTTCATGGCCCCCAGAGGATGACTCCCTAGGATTACTCTCTGGCGCCACCAGCAGTCAAATGTTTGGCTTTAGGTTAACCATCTCATCATGGTTCCCAGTTGATTCATCACAATGATGATGGTGATTTCTTTACTTTTCAACCAGAGTGTCCCTGGAGTCTGTACAGTGCAACTAAATACAAAAATAATGAAGATTTTATCTGCTAAACATCAGCGTGTTACCATCGTTGGTTGTCATGGTGACACAGTCGTCGTCTGTGTGCAGCAGGAACACAACCCACCCACAAGCTGCAGCTGCACCGTGTGACGGCCACAGTCTCACATCCAAACCACTACTGCACTGGTTTGCTGTCAAACTAAGTTCATTCATTTTCTCGCCTCCTTCCTTTTACCACACAGGTCGATAACATTTGCAGTGGATGGATAAAAACAGTTTGTTTCTGCTGTTGAGATTTGTCTGAAATTTGTCTTTGGATTTGTATTCGTGTCATTTCCACAACATCCTCGTGTTTCTTATTCATACAACTTTTTAACAAACAATGGCAATCTCCTCGTCGTCTTTTTTCTAATATGCACGTGTGGAATGTGTGCACGTCCACTGGGAGACTTCATCAAGCTGCAGTGGCAGGAAGACGTAAAAACTACATTAACTGCAAAACACCTAGAAAAAATGTTTTTATACCAAAGTCAAGGTCTCATTTTTTCAGTGAGTTTGTTTTTTGACGCTGTAGAAACAGGGTGAAACGTCTTGATTGACAGCTGACTCTCTGACTTACGATTGGCTGAGGGCGTGTACCGGTGGGATCTCGCCACCACGGCTCCGCTCAGTGTTTGTATCCGGGATCTTTTCGGCTTCATTTCTGGAAAGTGGGAAGAAGTGGAGCCACTTCGTCCATCTTCATGTACAGCCTGTGTCTATTTAGGCAAATAGATCATCACTGGATACTCTGTGATCTGTGACCTCTCCCAGATCTAATCTGATGTAATATTCAGCTCAGTGCTGCTTAAAAGAAACACCACCTAAAAATCCGCTGAGTTCCCGCTGTAGTAAAATAGTTGCCCTTTCCACCCCCCCGCCTGTGATCTTTGCCGGTTGTGGGGCTGACTCAGTCCTTGGCAGGCCTCCTCTCCTTGATCCTCACAGACCTGACACTTGGCACGGCGCTGACACCTCAACAGGTTGAGAGCACAATTCCCGGATGAGCCGCCCAGAGATTTCAAGTCCGGCGATGTTTCATTAGTTGAAGAGGAGTTTAGAGTCCTGGCAAACGCTCGCGCTCTCGTCTTAAAGAAGCCGGGGAAGCCGAACTGACATTCACCTGCGGGGAGGAGAAGCAGGAACACCTGACACACACACACACACACACACACACACACACACACACACACACACACACACACACACACACACACACACACACACACACACACACGGTGCACATGCATGGATACACTTGCACACAGACAAGCTGGCGGATGGAGTAACCTTTGATGAACTGTATGAAGCAAATTCCTTTGTTAGTTTGTTTTTCTGTGTTCATGAGGTTAAATAGTCCTCAGATTTATACTCAAATCTTCAGGAATTGTAATTAGTTTAAGTATTATTTTCTTTATTATTATTCTTGGGTGACATTTTGTCTTTAGTATAAATTGTATAAATTATATCGGCTTTTCATCAAATGTCATTTGACTTCCTCAGCTGACGACTTCACTTCCTGACAAGCAGCATATTAAATGCTTGATGCATTTTTTTTATGTTGATAGTGATATCATTTCTTCTATGGGATATCACGTTGCCATGGTGACATCTGCCTGTGTGTCAACAGGCATTGTGGTTTCATTATAACTTGTACTTACAGACACAATCATAATATTATATTTTAGAGCAAATCAATTAGCAAATCAGTGAGAATTTCTACACCTCGTTAAGGGTTAACAATGTGAAGCTTCCTGCCCAGTGCACACAAGTATGTCTCATAGTTCCTGTGTTGTTTTTTTTAATAAACACACAAAATGTTTAATGAGGTAAACAGAAGGTCTGAAGACGATATTTGGCTTCTCTTAAAAACGATTAATTCATCTCCAAAGGGGGCTTATGGAGCTCATCTTTTCATTTCTTCGGCGTTGCTGTGTTAATGGGAAACCCCAAAAGGATGAAACGATACTCCGATCGGAAAGTGAAGTGCATTAGGTGGTAATAAGACCAACCTGGCTCTGGATCATGGCCGACACGTCCCCCATCCCTGTGAGCTCTAACCATTTAATCGATTTCCATCTGTGGCTCCCGTGTCCCCTCCAGCCAAAGAGCCGGTGTTTAGCCATGGACAGGGGGGGGGGGTTGGCAGTTTGCACCTGCGCGGTTAAGCCAAGTGAGGAACAAACGAGAGAGAGAGGGGCCATTTTGTTCGAGCAGTCCCAATGTTTGTAAAGCTTCTCTTGTGATTCTGTCGTTAGATCTAATGGAAGATTTTAATGTTTAACATGAAGATAAATCAAACTAAAGTGCAGATTTTGACCCGTTTGCTCAAGTTATCATCATCATCACCGGCATGAGATACAGAAAATATAGCCCATGCACTCTTCCCTCATAGTGTCCCGTTTTAAAAAGGAAAAGTACATAACTGAATATAATGGACTAAACAATGGACGTGTGTTTTTCTTACATATAGACATTCGTCCACTGGAAACCACCTTCAAACTCCCTGTGTGCACAAACCTAAAGAATATTACATCAACCAAGGAGGTTATGTTTTCTTCAGCGTTTGTGAGTCGATTTCTAACAAATTTTGTGGAGGGGTGGAGCTTGACCCAAAGAAGAAGCCATTAATCATTTTTAACTGGATGTGTTTGTAGTTAGAGCGGGGGGTATTCGTGTCACCACCACACAACAACAACAACAACAGGCAAGAAGAATAAAAATCGTATGAATAATTTGTACGTCTTGTCAGGTGCTGCTTCACCACCAGCAGAATTTACACCTTGGGTGTTATCCATTATCCAGTTGTCCAGCAGAGGGCAGCATTCTAAATACTAATTATTGCCATTAGTTTTAATAACTATGTGCAGGGAAGCAATTTCCTTTCCTGGACTTGGAGATGCATTGATGGAGCCAAAATAAAACAATGTGTCCAATCATAGCTTGAGGGTGGAAACTCTCATTGCAGACACAGATGTACAGTGGTGTCCACGCAGCTGGTCGTCCCGCTGGAAACTGTTTTAATGTGAAACGCCATCTGCTCCCGGCCGTGATTGGACGCTTGATTTGTTTTTCCTTCGTTTTTTCATTTTGGTAAGAACAGAAAAGTCCCCTGCACCTCCTCACGCTGTGTAATTCTTCTATTTCTAACTTTTTTAAAATCCTGAGGCACCTTTTTCCAAAAAGTAACTTCTACAAGCTCATCCTCCACGTTAGCTTGTTTCGTTTCAGGCAACTTCCATTGCTGTGATTGCACCTGGGGAGCGGGACATGCTGCATAATTCATTGTTTACCTGATGGACACAGAATCTAATCAAATCCTGAGGATGTCTCCAGTCGTGATGGGCGACGGCGATTTTTTGTTTCCCTCGTGTTAAACTGACAAAGTTGCCTGTTCACTGAGGACTTCCCTCCTCCGCCAGTCTCCTGTCAGTTTAACGATATGTTTGGGAGTGTGTGACTAAAGCAACTAATATTCCGTCTCTTCCCCTTTTCAAAGAGATTATGGCATTAACCTCTGTCGTGGCAGACACCCAAGCACTATTAGCATTATTATAAATAGATGCTGTTGTGATTCTTAACACAGTTTCCTGGGATTAGCCCGAGTCGAGCCAAAAAGCTGCCTATTTGCTTCTGTTTGCACCGTAATCTTTCTACAGAGTGTTTGGACAAAGTCGCTGTTATTTCAGCGGTGGCTCACATTCACTTTCCATTCAGTCCAACTCGCAAACTAATTAATACAATAAACGGAGGATATGCTTGTAATTTACCAACGATAGCAGGTACACGCAAAGTGGTTGTTGTGATTATTTCATTATTGTCGAAGTATTAATGGGAATTGAATTGGGAGATGATTTCCACAACGCCCTCCTCGCTGCGTGCACAAATGTGTGTGCTTGTGTTTGACAAGGATCCCCTGGCCCCCCCTCCCCTATTTTGCTGAGTGATTGCATGCTGCTGATTCACAAGCACTGAGACCTTTGCCTTTGCTTGCTTCTCATTAAACCCTCTGCAGAATTGAAATACTTTCCTTTCCCTGATCTGTTATATTAGATTTAGGGACCTGAATGCAATGTGCTACAGTACAGTCTGTGCTCAGTCCCCCCCCCCCACACACCTACACAGTCCAACCACAAACACACAGGCACGGCTCACGCCCACGCAGCAGGTCAATATCTGTCTGATGGGCGAGTCTTTTCATTAAGACTTACATAACTTTTTTTCTTCAGGCTTTCATGAAAGGAATATATGAGTTTTTATCCTCAGAACACCTGAGGTCGTCTTTTATCTCCAGACGAGTGTTTCTGTAACATGTGCTCTCACTCTGGGTAATAAAACAGCCGCACTCCTCTATTTAAATAATGTTTGTTTATACAGGGGAGATTTGCTGAGCAGACGCATGGCAGCAATATCCTGCTTCATATTAAGTAGATATACAGTTTGCACAGGGCCGAGCAGCTCGAGTGGACTTCTCAGGCAGTGGATCAACATTAACGAGGACGGGATGTGCAGCAGTTTTCTACTTCAAATTCAATCAATAAAAGTTTCTAATGATAATAACAATCGGAATCCAAAGCTGAGAGCTTTACAGGAGGTTTCAGCTCAATGACAGTTGTGTCATAGTGTTTGTTTCACAGCAGGCAGCTGCTTTCAGTGAATAAAACCCACCGTACAGTACCTGCTCAGCACTAAACAGGAGACTGATGCACTCAGCAACATTCTCGAGAACGAAATGAAGCTTTGAGCCGATAAAGAGCCGGGCACTTCCCTCAGGAGGAGACCAAAACAGAGCTAAAAGAGAGGGAATGTTGGCTCTTTTTCTAGATTACTAGGTTTATGTGTGAAATAAACACGAGAATACCAATATAACAGGATAAGCTTGGTATCAGAATCCATCTCAGATATCCCACCAATGGTTCTGTGAGTCTCTGCTGCTTGCCCAGCAACTGCTCAGAGCCAAGAAATCCTCTGATCAGGGAGCTTTAGAGCTTTGGGCAGATTCTGCTGCCGTCTGACTGGGCCAGGTTCACGTTCCACCCTGTTTCCAGTGTTTACACAGCCAAGCTCACAGAGCAGTGAAGATCATTGATAAAAATTGGGAAATGGATGAGAGGCTTCGTTTCACTGCTCAAAAGAATCTAATTCGTCTAATTATTCAATACTCACATCCTTTGTGTTTTCAGAAACATAAATCATTTTAGAAACTTTCGGTGATTCTGCTGTACCTGTAGTATCTGCCAGAGGGGGTGGAGTTCAGCGGTAGACCTCATCTGCGTTTGACGGACGACAGTTTCCCCCCGTCGTCGGGCGGCTGCAGCTGATGTCCCTGTCGGCGCTGCAGATGGCTCACCGTCGCTCGTCCTGGGAGCGCGGCGCTGCTGAAATGTACAGATGTGGGTCAGAAAGAATTGGCAAATAAATTTCTAGCCCCATCGCTTTCTGGGGGAACCAGATGGCTGCTGCTCGCCACACGCAGGAGGCAGTTTGAGTTATTTAAACATTCCTCGGAGGAAGAAATAGTCAAAATGGTGGAAGTGTGTGAAGGACTGCTATTTATAATTTTACTTTTTTTTTATTCCACACACGAGTTTTAATGTGACTGAACTCTCTTACTACCTATCATCTATTATTACCATACTATCTTATAATGAACAAGATTGTCTGAGCAGTATTAGGCTGACAAAGTATAAGTACATCTTAGAGAGATGCACAGACGTACAAATACATGATTTACATCTAAATATTTACAGTAATTGTTTCATGCACACATCTCCCTACTATTTTATTTATTTCACTTCTGTCGAAATGACTGTCACACATGAGGGGGCAGAATATTACAACCATCAGAGTCTAAACATGCTCCCAGTCTCAATTTCAATCTCATTACGTGCAAGTCTGTGAATGCATTCTTTGAGCGGAACAAATAAAACCAACGTGTCTGCAGCCACTGGTTTATTTCACCATCTGTGTCTCTAGTATTTTAAAACCAGTACCAGAAGAACCTTCGTAAAAATGGTCCTCAATCGGTCAAGTCCTTCAGCATCGTCTGTGTTTTCTGGTGCTCCTCAACAGTTTTGACATTTTTCTGCAATCAAAAGTTAGTGTGTGTGTGTTTGTGTGTGTGTGTGTGTTTGTGTGCGCCCAGGGAATCTGTTGTTTTGCCAGTGTGTGGTGGAGCGCCATGCCGGCTGGAAAGGGCTGTTTCCTCCCAAGTGGAGCTGGTGCAGTCACATACATAATGATGAAGTGCCACTGTGCTAGTCCCATCAACACACATAGACCTGTGAAACACAGGCAATAAAACGGTCTCTAGCTTTTTTTGCTCTTTGGAAGCTTACACATCAAATCCAAGAGTTTCAGGAGCTGACAAATAAGGGCTGCGTGGCCTACTTGTGATTACCACTAGGGGGCTGACACCAGAGGGCCTGACACAAATAATCCTGTTGTTTCACTTCTTGCTTACACGAGTTCTTTGGTGCTGAATGAGGCTTTGATTACAACACTAGCGTTGAGCACAGATGAGCCTTTACCGGCTTCCATCACCATGGTAACTCGGGCTCCGCCGCTCACCTCAGAACCTCAGAACCCGTCCACAACTCAACTACTGACCAATCAGATCACAGGAAGGAACTGAAGTGTTTGCAATAAAGAACGAAGTGATAAAGAGTAATAGATCTTTTTATTGATCAGTGGAAATACTCTGGTTTTAAGCAAACAGAGGGATTTTATCACTCCGAGTAACTACATAATAACTGTTATTGCTTCATTTTAATTGAAGTTTCTTTGGTTCCCGACAGGATTTCTGACAGTGTTGATTTTCTTTAACTTTCATTATTTTCGCCGCAGCTCAGGACAACACAAGGAGAAAAGAAAAACCAAAGCCTCTGATGTGTTTAATTAGAAAAATGATCCACGCACTGTTAAACGTTTCCCGTGATTATAAACGAACATTTCAGTCCGATTAACCTCATCAGACAATAACTGCTTCTCTCCTCTCGCCTGTATTCTACTTTTATCTGTGTCACACTTTCATAACAGTTTATTCATCATCAGACAAAAGAGCAAAGATCTTCAGCTTATTTTTTTATAAACATACTGAGCCGGATTGGATTCCTTCTCTATTCTAGTTATGTGATCATATACTATTACCACACCCATCTTTGAACTCTGAGCTCAACTACACACTTGTAAAATGTCAGGAATGTGAAGCTGTGACATGTTGACACACACAAACACACACACACACACACACACAAGGTGAACACATGCTGCCGAGGCTGGTAACAAGGGAACAGGGCGGTCATGCATGAGTCGATGTGCGATTACAGTGGATGGCATGGGCCGCAACGGAGTACGGAGCGATGGATTACAGAGGCTGCCGACTACATCCTTGTGCGCTTGTATCTGACTTGAACTGTGAAAGCCATAGCTGTGACTTAAAGGGAATAAACGAACAGAGCCGTGCAGACTGTGGTGCTCACACTGGAATAATCCAAGTGCAGAAATATTCATCCCGAGCAAAGACAGTCGATCATGTGGCATATTGTAGGAGCAGCACTCTCCCATTGGAGGGTTACACAAACATTTGAAGTGGCTTCATCAAGTGTTTCACAGGATTAATAGGCTTATCGTGCAGAAACTGCAGAAGCAGGGAAGATAGTAAAAACTTTTCAGGCTCGCCGGCAAACTGGGCAACAAATCCAAAGGTCACAGTGCCTTCATTCATTTTAGGAGTTTTGGCGTGATTACAAAATATCGTCAGCGATGCCGAATAACTCGAATAAATGGAGATGCTGCTCTGTTTGTGGACAATCTGTAGTGAATGTGAGGCAAAGACACAGTGTTCCAAATGTTTCCTTTAGCTGTTACCATTTAATATTTAAACTGAAACCTAATTAACATTATTAACTGTCGAAAACATGATTTAATGGAAAAAACTGCAGAAATCCCACTCGAGTCAGATAAATGCTTTCATCTCAGGGTTTTGTTTTACATCCAGATTTAATTCAGCTACTTCTTCATTTAGTTGTTAGGGACAACATTACATTTCGAATTATTTCATAAAAAATGTATATTGGTAAATTAATAATAGCTGGGGCTACCTCCAGAAATCTCTAATTTACTATAGCTGTGTTGCTTGAGCTGTCTAGTTAGTGCATTGTGACGACAGCTCCAACATTATTACATTATTGATTCTATTCTAAATTTTGTCCAAATATCACGTAGTTGTTGCATTTTGGATGTAATTTCTTCAGGCAAGTAGCCTGGAAGCCTAAAGTACAGTAAATAACTGTTAATAAAGAAGTGACGAACAATGTCACGGCACATTTATTTTGTGAGTGACTCTGAAGATGAAGGCGACCCCTTGAGACGGCAGCTGAGGGCTGCGCTGCTCCTGGACAGTACGTCTTGGACACTCAACATATGGAGGTTAAAAGGTCAGCAGGGATGTGTGTGTGTGTGTGCGTGTGTGTCTGTGTGTGTGTGTGTGTCCGCCAGGGCTCACAATGTGGGCTGCATTTGTCATGCCAGCCAGGCCAAGCAGGCATAAAAGCCATCTCTGCTTAATCGAGGCCCACAGGGTAATTCGGTAATGCAGATGGGGCCTGTCATGCTTTTCTGAAAGGAAGACGAGGAGGTGGAGGAGGAGGAGGAGGAGGAAGATGAATTCATCAGATAATAGATAGATAGATAGATAGACAGACAGACAGACAGACAGACAGACAGACAGACAGACAGATAGATAGATAGACAGATAAGACAGACAGACAGACAGACAGACAGACAGACAGACAGACAGACAGACAGACAGATAGATAGATAGTCTGTGTAAAATGCTTCTTACAGAGACACAGAGTGTGATGTTCTCTTGTGATTATCCACTGTGGAGTAAATTAAGGACAATTCCCTTCAGGTTGTCCCAGTTTCCCGACACTGCAGACCTGCTCGTCTGAAACACGTCAGCTCCCCGCCCCGTACATTCACTCCTGTGGTTGTCCAATTTCCTCCATTTCCACCGAGGATGTCTCTCACAGGAGGGACGGTCGTTCTCGTTGTCCCCTCGGTTTCCACTCGGTGTTTCCGCCACATAATCCCAAAATATTCAGATGAGCTGGACTCGTCTGCTTTATTGTTTATCCTCTCCTGGTGTCCTGGGGGTTTCCCAGTGAATGCTGGAAAACGCTCCAGCCCCTAGTCATCCTCCGTGAACAATGAATGCATCTCATTTATTTCTCTGTAATTTGTACATTATGGGTTTGTATTGTCCCATTCGCCTTCAATGCCAGATTTACAAAAAAATGGAAAATAAAGATTGTACTCGGAGGCTGAACATGGGCCTGATGCCCGGTACCAGTGCCAGACAGTCTTCAACAGAAGGGTTGTGAAGCCAACAGAAGTTCCTGCAGTGACTTAAAGAAGGATTTGAAAGCAGCGATCAACACATTTCCTGGCACAAGGGTAGCGCAGGGTCAGAATATCTCCAAAGAGACACAAGCTGTTTCCAGACATGAATTCTGGAAAAATGTCCGGTAATTGGCTCTGGTCATGTCACATATTAAGAACGCAGCAGGAGAATTTACGCATCAGACGCGTTCAGAACAACAGGAAAATGGGCAGAACACTCAGGTGAGGGGCGGCGCTGCAGAAGAGCAGCGAGGAGGAAGGACAGAAGGTGTAAATCACCAGAAGGTCTTGATTCTCGTCGTCTTTCCAAGTCGACAAAAATGTCTGGACTTCAGTTCATGTCTGAAAGCAGCTATTGATTCAGCTGTGTGGAAAAAAAGGGTAGAAATTAATTTTTCAGATTAAATATACAGATTTACTTTTGAATTATTCAGTACTGATCCTTACAACCCCGAGATAAATCTTTACATTTGTGCATTTGTGTGTTTTTAATGGCGACTTTGAGTCAAGTTACTTCACTACAGGCTATGAACTGTGGTTAGTCGAGTCTGGTTACTTTGAAGGGACGTTCCCATCGATGAAAGGGATCTGAGACACTTTAATGTGAGTAGAGGGGATAATACCACACATTTGAAGCTGTGCAAGTTGAGGGAACAGTGTGTGGATTCTGCTAGAGTCAGTCGGCCTCTGCCAAGAAGCTAACACCAGCTAGCAGCTGTCTGCAGATATCAGGCTGACATCTTGGCAACACAAACACTGCAGATGAATTAGTGAGCAGACTTTCTGGTTCTGGCCTGTCTGGGCCCAAAATGATAAATAATGTGGAAATCTACTTAGTTGAAGCATCAGCTGCCGACAGTCGTGTGTAGCTGTGTGGGCTCGCATTGATTTTATACGATCTCAATCCTATCAATCCTTGGTCCACATACTGTATATCTGGGAAATGTGTTTACAATTGAGCTGATGATATTCACTTCTTGTTTAAGACGAAGTTAAGCTGAAGATTCTGAGAAGAACTGTACAACCAGGAACGAGGAACCGATCGTGGTTGCCAAGATATTTCTGAAAATGAAGAATTAGAGACGTCGGGGGTTCATCCTCTGACAAGCTTGAATAAATGTTTAGTAAACGTCTGCCATCATACAGTATGTTGAGCTATCTCAGAGGATAAGTGGACGCTCTCACGGTGACACTAGAAGAAGAGTCAAGGGTTCGTAAAAGATTCATCTCCTTGGGCACTTCTACATAATCTCATGCTAATCCGTCCCACAGCTTCATCGGTAGTGAATGCTGATGTCTTGAATTCCCAGTGAAGATGGTAGAAAACATATCTGTAGGCACAGTACGAGCTGAATTACAGGCACACAAAAAAAAACACCACAACCTCATTGTTGTGCCTCATTGTCCAGTTGGTGGAGCAGAACATGCCGTTGGAAGTGAGTCAATGCCTCCCAGCCGGCCTCCACCAACCAAAACTGTTTGCATCAGTGGGCCAAGCACAGCAGGTCCCTGGGACACACCGCTCGGCTCTGCACACACCAACACACCCACATGCCCTTCAGTGCATTTTCATTTACATCACACAGCACGTGACTGTAAGGAGGCTAATAACTAGAGAATATCGATATGATTAAGTCTTCATGTAACGTTGGGTCATGGATTCGTTAACATGTGACAACAATATTGTTAGATTACATGCAAACCTGCCTTCTGTGTAATGCTCTTAATTGGCAGTGCTGGTGCCTGTGCACACCCCAAACAGCCACGGCTTCAAATTAAAGTCGATTTCTTTTTTTCAACCTCTACCCAAATGATTCATGTGAGAACATTTTCTCCTTTCTCGGCAGCAGCCTGCGTCGTTCACTCTGGCACCGACATCCTCACCTGGAAGCCGAGAGCAAACCGATCGAGGGATCTAACTGATCAAGGTTGGGAGTTGAGCACGCAGGAGAGAAAGAAACGTGCCGATTTGGACGTTTTTGTAACGTTTGCCTTGTTTAGTGATCGGATGAAAGAGGAAATGGAGGCTTTGTGGTGCGGTCTGTGAAATATATTGTGTGCAAACACTGAGGCGCAACCCCCTCTTTTTTGGGTAAAGACTCCAGTTCCCACAGAGATCTATTAAAATACACCACTTGGCAGAACTCCTAACCTTTGGCACACAAAACGACAGTAAATGGCGACGTGCCCTCCTCACTTCAACCGACAATTTTTTCTTTTTCCCCCGAGCCAGGCGGCAGATTCCAAACATGTGCTGGTCGCAAAAAGCTGCAAACGAATTCAAACCAACGATTACACTGTCTCTCCGGGGACGGACGAACAAGAGCTCTCACACACGCTCTGTGCTTGACCTCACAACGTTGGATGCAATCAAAACAGCTCAGCCTACATTTACACTACTGTCTGAAAGAGGCTCTGCAGTCGTATTCAATTGCACTCAATATTGAGTTTGTGTACATGCGAGTTGTGTGTGTGTGTGTGTGTGTGTGTGTGTGTGTGTGTGTGTGTGTGTGTGCTCGACAGGAGTGAATGGTGCACGTGAAATATTTTCAAGCTCATTTCAGTTGATTGAATGATTTCATTAAACAGATTATCCTTTCTTTGCTGTTCACTGTTTTGTGCTGCACGTGTGCTCCAGTGTTTCCCTGCGTGGGTTTACATTGTGATGATGTCGAGCAGATACAAATTAAACTGTCATTTCAAAGCTGTGGGACAGTTTTACAAATATTTAACTTCCGTAGATGGAATAAAATATGAAAGAATAGAGGATGATGCCTTTTTATTGCAGTACCACAACTCACCACTAGGACCAAATTGGCAGCAAACCCTGACCCACTGACTGTGTGTTAAGGCGCACGATTGAAAACAAAGTGTCTTGATCGCCACCTGGTGGCTGGCTGCAGTAAAGGTCATGATCTCCACCTCCTCCATGTTGGTGGTGTCTAAGTACACATCATGTACACATCATGTACATGGTTTCTGTCATTTTATGTAGTTGTTATCACACTGACGTTCGTTTAGCTGTTTGGTTTTAATTACATATTTGATGATGATTCACTGCTGAGACTGAGGATGGTGCTACGAGGAGTTTAGGTGTAGTAAGTGCTTTGCCGACAGATGCTGAACATATAGAGCAATAACTTATCAAACCTTCTCTGGCTCTTCCCACAAGCTTCTTCATATTTAGAGGAAACCCACCTCAACTGGAGCATTAAGGTCTGGTAACAGTCCACGTGTCTGATGTTCCAATTTTCTGCTTCCGAGAACCAATTCAAATGTTGTTGCCAAGCAAAATTAGCCAAGATCCTACAGACTGACTGGAAACGCTATTAATCGCCATGGTAACACAGCGACTGCTCCAGGAAGCACATTGGAGCTTTTTCTTGATTTATAGAGCGTTCACATTTCACTGTGGACGGATGGATTGATTGATGGATGGCTCTGCCTTCACTGTAGAGAAACTCGATTCCCTTTATTTGTCAAGGTGACATTGTGATAATCATTGTTTTAAAGCACTGATTCAGTTCTTGCCACTGCAGGTTCAGTCAGACGTAACCAGGGGATGAAAACCCTGACAGACGACAGAATGAAACAGATGTATGAATCTCACACGTGTCCCCGTCTACACTATGTGCGGCCATCACTCACTCGTGTTCCTTCTGGCTCTTGCAGTGAAACCAACAGTCATCGATGTGGGCATATATGTCAACAGCATCGGGCCTGTGTCATCCATCGACATGGTGAGTACAGCCGCCTCCTCCCGTCCCCGCTTCTCTTCCCCCAGTCACACACATTTGTCCGCTGTCTGACATTAGCATCATCGCACACGAGTGCTGCCATATCTCACGCTGTACAATCGGACGTCATGTGGGCCGCCGCAGCTGTTTCCCTGGCACAGGACGCCGGGGAAGACAGGTGTGGATGCTTTGTTGTGTGTCCCGTGGATCAGCTCGGATTAAGCAAATGAGTGAGTTTTGGGGGGAATCTCAGAAGAGCCACGGAGATTCTGCAATGAAAGCGCTCCGCTGTCGAGTCAGACAGCGGCTTGTGTCTCTGCGGAAAGGAGAGGAACCTCGCACGGAATCATTTTGTTCTAGTTTGTTTGGTCTTTATTTAGTATCTGAATCTTTTTGCATGGAAATTCACAGAACAAAGTTTGAATAGGAGGCGAATATGGTTTCGGGAATGTGACCAGGAAAATAAAGCAACGTATATTTTTAAGAACAAGGCCGTTAAACATTTGAGAGACTGAAACTGAAGGAGTGGCTCTGAGGAAATAGCTGCTTCTGAGACAAGAGAAATAATAAGTGGTTGCTCGACTAAACAGCTTAAAGCGTTTGTTCAGTGCCTGTCAAGATGCTCAGGTGTGATATTATTTTTGGGCTTGAAAATTTTCCTCTCAAAACATCATAAATATATATTTCTTTGCAAATATTAACTGAGCTAGACGTGGTAATGAAAGCACTTTATCTCCGAACTCACCCGATCACCAGATGCTGTTGCCAGGCAACCTTAAATATTTCCTGATATAAAAGCAATTTAGCCTTTTTTTTTTATTACTTCCAGCACGAGGCTGCAACTTATATCAGTTAAGATTAGATCTGCACATTTAGAATGAAATGACAAAAAAAAGGCTTGATTAACGCATGAGGCAGTCGAATGCACTGATGTCATGTCTGTGCATCAGGAGCAACCGTGTGTCATCACATGTTATTACTGTTGTTTGAAAGTGAAATTAAAATATTACCTGGCTTGATCTATTAATGTCTCCTGGCATTCGAGAAAAGCAATTATAATGTTATTCAGATAAAGGTTCGGCAGAGCGGAGGACATTTTAAATGAATGTACGTTAATTTAACCTGTACACAAATGACCGTGCAGTCGTTTAGCAGAGGGCATTCGGAGGTAAATTTAATTTGGGATGACGAATGGTGTTGTTGAACTCAGTTGTTTTTTTTCTACCCTGGACTTTGAGGAGCCGAGTAGATTCAGAGCCGCCCATGCAAATACTGTGAACCAGTCACACACACACACACACACACACAGTGTCTACACTGTTGACTCTATTATTAATTCATTCACAGGAGGTTGACAGAGACAGAGAGAGAGGGGAACTTAACTAAGTATGTTTACTCAAAGCCAAGTACAAATTTGAGGTACTTGTACGCGAGTAATTCCACTTTCTGCAAATTTCTACTCTGGCTCCACAACAATTCACAAACCAGTAATGTAGGTAAATTATTTTTCAACAAAAGATACTGAATGCAGGACTTTTACTTGTAACATAGTATTTATAAGAGTGACCGTACATAAAGATAGTGGCACACAATGGGAGTGTTTGAATCTGAACTGGGGCCCATCCCAGTTTGTATTGATTAGAGGTGGGGTACACACTGGCCTGGACGCCAGGGTATTTCATTGCCACCATACAAAGGTTTGAAAAAAGCAGTGTTCACACAGTAAATGTCTCAGTAATTCAAATGTGATATCGACAAAGACACAATCGCTCCCAGGGCTTTAGTGCTGTGTTCTATTGTCTCCCCCTCCTGTTTGTTGTGATGTTTTACAGTGGAAGAGTAAAGTATAGCAAACTGAAGACAGCGTGATTCATCAATTACAAAGGAAGCTCTTGATAACATTGAAGGGGCTTATTTTACCCCAGTCACCTCCTTCCTGCGGAGTACTTATTACATGTGTGCTTACAAAAGACAACAGATGACAGAGAAGATAAAATCGATAGAATTCTTCTACGGCGAACTGAGGCCTCAGAGAAGCTGGGATTGAAAAGCACAGATAAACGCAATCATCAAAACGTCCATGGCTGATTATGAAAGAGACGTCTGAACCTTTGAGTGAAGTGCAAACTCAACAAAGCTGTGTAATAATTACACAAAGTGCCGTGGCAGCGCTGAGGGTGCAGCACGGGAACAAGGACACGTGTCGGCTCAGTTCCACCAGAAGAGCAATAACCTCAGAAACAGCTCGATCTCAAGTTTGATATTGCTTCTACCCGAGGCAGCGTCTTTTTTCAGGTCGTGGACATGGTCTCGATTGTGAGGTCACGTGCTTGGACGATTGTGTAAAGTTTGAGGCAGTTGTAACATTTGGTGTGAAGATACATTCGGTAATATCAATGACAAACCAAGTCCAATATGTCTAATCTTGGAACCCAAAACGAAGCCAAAAGTTGGAGTCCTAGCACTGAGCCTTGGGGAACCCCTTAGCTGACAAAGGCAATGTAATTCCTCGATTTACACAAACTAAACTTCAGCAGCTTAAAGATCTGGATGTTTTATAAGTCGTCTTCTGACTAAGACGGGTTGGGCTCATTTAAAAAGTTGCATCTTATACCCTTAATTTCAAAGAAGTACCAACTTCTAAATTCAAACCCTTTGAAACTGTCCTTGTTTCCATTTATAACTGAAACCAGTTATGCAAATTATGTTTATCCGAGACTTCTTGAAATTAGGGAATTCTTAAAACTACATTGTACTTTAGCACTGAAAATATCCAGCACGGACGTCCAGTGCAACTCATGTAGTCTTTGATTGTGTTCAATTATTTATTACTTAAAGTTTGTAAGAGAGTTCAACTTCTACAAAATAGGGCAACACACACACACACACACACACACACACACACACACACACACACACACACACACACACACACACACACACACACACACACACACACACACACACACACACAGGCGCACACACAATCAGGAGCAACATAGTTTGTAGTTTGAATTACAAACCACTGGAGCCTGTAGTGGGTCAGTGGGCCATGCCTGGGCTGTGTTCGCTGCGGGAGCCCAAACTTTGTTTCACTGGACAATGGGATCCCGCTGTGACATCCCAGTGATTCTCCTCAGTGTGCGCGCTGATTGGCTTCACCCTGTCAGGGACGATGGACGCCGGTCAGTGGATTACGGAGCCCTGACCGCCCCGGGTGGCCCGACTGTACTGGAATTAGCGCAGAGTCACAACTCTTTCATCAGTCTCGCCTTGAAGTTTCCTCCCGTTTTCTAAAAATCCATCCCCCCTGTAGACGACGTCAGAGAGAAAACAACGGATTTCTTCGGCATGGCCTGGCACGGCTCGGTGTGGCCTTGTTTTAAAGGTCCGCGTTCACACTACACTGCACTCTTCCTCTCACTTGAGCTTAATCCATCATGTGTCCTGAGACCCTCCATTTAGCGTGTTCACTCCCTCTCAACTTTGTCTCTGACTGTGAGTCCCAGTGTGTGTGTGTGTGTGTGTGTGTGTGTGTGTGTGTGTGTGTGTGTGTGTGTGTGTGTGTGTGTGTGTGTTAAAAACCAGGTCAAATCCCCAGGGCTGTTTCAGATTCATGATTCTCATTGATCACACACAGTGACCATCTCCGGCGCTGCGACATAGTTACAGCCACAAACTCCAGGAGGCTCCTCATCTGCCTTTGAACAAAACACATTATCTTTCCTCGTTTGCCCCGATGATAATGGACACTGGCCGGCATGATGCAATGCCAAATGAAGCTGATAGTAATTTCAGGACATACTGGGATGAATGGTTGAGTGATTAAACAGCATTAGATGCATTAAAGTCGAGCAAAAGTGCCCGGGCTTTTATAGCTGGTGCTGGGTGAGTCAGATAAGAAAGCCAGTAAATTAACTGACAAAGACAGACGCACTTTGACATCGGCACTATGTTCCTGTCGTCTGTGCTTGAGCCAGTGAGGGGGCGGCACATTGAATTCGCTGCTCTACTAGTGAGGAGAGCCAGTGTGTCTCAATCCAGGGTAGAAATTATAAGAAAGCACCTGCACTGATCGTGAAATAAACCAATTTCATCAAACCGAGTGGAAGGCACGGCTCTCTATTGATACAACTGGGTGAGTCAATGGAAGAAACAGGTGAAGGTGGATCAGGTTGAATGGGAAATTGTTGACTATTGTATTTCTCAGCAGAACGAAGGTGAATTCTGCGAAGCAAACAAAATTGCCCAAGAATTTAAAGAGATTTAGTCCGATAATATATCAGAATCAGTTTGAACTAGAGTTGCTGCCCTGTTGTTCGCCTCCGCCATATATTTTTTCCCCAGACTCATATGAGGTCACCGTGACCTGGAAGAATAACATTTACTGTAGTTTACTGTATTTCCCTCACTCCTGCCGCTGGACGTGCGTTGTTGCCATCAGCCGCAGAGGAAGTACTTCCTTTAAACACCAGTCAAAGCACCTCGCTGCTCACATCTGAGTGAAAGTGTCACAACAGATCATTTTCACCTACAGCATGTGGAGGTGACGACCTGCTATTTGTGGACGTGCGACAGTTGTGTCTCGGCTCAGCCTTTTATCACTTTCACAGGGAGGAAGTACTGCATCTTTATTTATACATAGATCCCCAGGAATGGCTCAAGGCCTGATTGGTCACCTGATCCCATGTGGGTGCGTTGTTGTGTGATCCTCTCCAGAAGACAGTTAGGGGGGGTAATGGTTTAATGATAAACTGGGATCCTCATCTCAGAGGTGAGATGGGCAGCTATTGAAGGCCATGGTAGAACAAAACTAAATCTAAAGAGGCAAAACTGAGCAGAATGTGAAGTGCAAAGGCTTCACTGATGCACTGGATAGGTGACGTTACAGTTTGTATTTTAGATGCAACAAGAGGTGTTGTCTCCACTAAATGTTACTCAAACAGGATTAAATGACGCTTCGGTTGGGGACTATTTTCAGCGGTGGATTAATACTAATTCCGCATGGTGGTGAGTATAAAACCCATGTTCTGCTTAATGATGGAACATGTGTACAACAGTGTGGCTCACTGATGTATTTTAATAGTTTTGTTTTCCACTCTGGGGAACAGAGGGATGAGACACGCGAGCTATGCAGAGAAACACGTGACGCTCTCTCCCAATTCACCGAACATGTCAGTTGCAATCTGTCGGTGGCGAGAGGGGAAACTGATTGATACACAAAGTACAGATCTACACTAGTCAAGATAAATGTGTTTACATGGATAATCTTTGAAGAGACGTCATCCCAAAAGGCTCCCGGGTTTGACAGATGCAATAATTCAAAGCTGCTGAGTGTTTTTTTGTGCGTGTGCAATTTAATAGTTTGTGTTTTTGGGTCCCGAGATAAAGGAGCAGTCTGTACATACACACTCTGGCTGTGCGTGCAGATGTACTTGTGCCAGCTTGTCCTTGTGCCGTTTATTGTTTGGTCTGATAAGCTCACTGAGGTTCAGGTTCTATGTGAGTGATTCCACTCTTCCCTCCACTTTTCTTTATTTATTTCTCTTTCTCTCACGGCGGGGGCTCGGCTGATGACGCTTTTTTGATCTATTATTTCCCAGCAATCCTTACTCATCCAGGTTTGAGATCAAGGTCGTCCTCTGCCAAGACAAGCCCGCCAAATTAGCCGTTAATCGGGTCCCCGACATTTCGACAACGAACACATTCATCATCCCATAATGAAAAGAAAAAGAAGGACAAAGACGAGGGACAGTGAGTCAGCGATGGAGGGGACAGATTATTATTCTCTTTGGCACGCCATCAATCTCGCACAGGCCTCCTTCTCCTTGCACACACATCCCGTCAGCACGCGCATCTCCAAGACGTTATTGCTGACCCAAAACACAGAGCACGTCACAGTCACACAGCGCAGACATGCTTTTTAATTTGTCGTGATCGAGTGCGGCGCTTTTCTGATTTTGTTTTGTTTTCCCAAACCGTGAGCGGGTAATCAACACTGTAATTATTGTGACAGACGCCTCTGTGGCTGCGCTGAGGGTAGGGACGAGAAGCAGCTCGAGAACAAGACGTTTTTTAAGTCACTTCATTTGTTTTTATTTGAATACTCAATAAACCTTGGTTGGATTGTCGTGAAATTTGGTTCAAACCTCCCTGGTGCACACAGGATGGATTGTATCATCTTTGGTGATCCTCTGACTTTTCCTCCCATCATCAGATGAGACCTTGACCTCCTGTACTTGAGCACAATTTCAATTTGTTCATAAAAACTATCAACTGAAGGTTTGTGGATCAAAGGTGAAAATGTAATGGAAACACAAGGTTTCAAAGTAAAAAAACGAATGAAATATTTTTCTTTTGCCGATTTTCTGGAAATGCAATTAAAATGTGCACTATGAAGACTATAAGTCACATTTTATGAGACTGGAAGACCCAAAAGCAGAGTTAACAGCAAGGCAGGTATGATGTGTGGAATCTAATAAAGCAGGCGGGCAAACAAGCAAACTCCAAAAACTACCGGAAGCAACAAGAGCACGAGAAAGAATCCGGGGGGGGGTGTTAACATTCAACCAAAAATCCAAATATATATAAAAAAGTTAAAACACAAGAAGATTATGAATCCAAACTGAAAATCAATCTTCCACCGATTCTAAAAACAAAAAGTTTCTCCAATTTCCATTCTTACTTTTTCAATTACTCCCAGTAAAACCACAGTAAAAGGTGTTCGTTGGTACGTGAATACATTTCAATCATCAGTCGTTAGTGATGTGATTGTAAAGACAGTGGCTCCATTTCTCTCTTGGCCTGAGACCAAAGTGCTTTATAATATTCAAAATCTCCTTTAAATCCAGATGTTTATTGGATCTAGTTTTGGGCCGCGGCGCTGGGACGCTCCGTATCCCGCCGCCCCATTTAAATAATTAAAGTTGATAAAAACAGGTGTGTTTTTGCATAAAATCTCGCTTAATTCCACTTTGAAACACATTTCCTGTCGGCCCGTCGGCCCGTCGGTGCATTCTAATGGTGAATCAGTGGAGACGCGCGACCTGTGCGTGCACTTAATCCTCGTCAGATTGGAGAAAAAGTGTGCAGCCGCCGCCGCAGCAGCAGCAACAGGAGACTGACTCACTTAATAATTGAGTCCATAGAGATTGAAGGACATCCTGACCCTCCGCTCTGAAAAGACAGATGAAGCTATTTTTGTGGCACACAAACACACACAAACACACACACACACTCTCGATGAGATGGGTAAATACACGGAGGCCACACACATCAAAGCTTCCGTCCCTCTCCAGAGGAAAATCTTCCACTTGAAAAGGATCATTGTGTTTCCCGCCCTCTGCCTCTGCCGTCCAATGTTTACCGCTGATCTTTGCTTTGTGCGCCGTCGATAATGTTTGTGCATTGCTCGCTTTTAAAGCCTCACTTTGATTCCAGGGAGGAGGATGCATTTAATATCGCTGTTGGAGTTTTGATAAATAGTTTGGAGAAGGAAGGGGAACATTGAGCCAGACAGTTCTATAAAGCTCTTAACACAAGTAAATAGCCCATAAACAACATGTAACATATGATCCATGAAGTTTATAATTGCAAAAAAAAAATGAAAGGGAAGATGCTATTGTTTAAAAATGTCCTCTGTCTCTTTCTAATGGGAACTGGCTTTTAAATATTAGATATTACTTTTAATGTTAATGTTCCACGGTGCAAAAATCAAAGTGCCACAGATCACGTTCCTCCTCATAACGCCGATCTCTCCCGATATACATTCCTCATATCCTGTCATCTGGCATTGTCATAATGTCAAGAGAAGTGATAACGTGTGAATCTCACAGTAAAGTTCAGCTGCGGCTTCGCACGTTGTCAGATCCAGTTTATCAGCTCTGGCATGTACGGAGGTTTACGTCCCTCCCACAGTCCACACACGAGCGTGTAGACGGTGTTAGAGGGGATTTACTGGCAATGAGTCCTAAAGGTGAGGACTCACTGAAGAAGCTCTCACATCCATTTTATATATCCGGTGGAATATTCTCTGCAATATATCTGAATGTGAAGAAGTGCTGAAGACTCATTTAGCATCCTGGCAGCAGTGTGGACATGTTCCCCTTTTACCTGTTGGAGCCAGACTCGTCCTTCATTCTACAACAGAGAGTTTGAGCCATATTGAGGAGAAAAAATTAGAGATTTTGAGAATAAAGTCGTAATTTAATGATGTGAGTCTGATGGAACCAGAGTGCATGACGACTCCAGCCTTCTCCCATATGACTCCACTTGTACAGAGCAGAGCTTCACAGATCCGTGCGCTGATGCGTACGCACACAACAGGTGGAGCCGGGCGATGGAGGTCCGGATGAATCATCGGGGGCCTGCAGCAGGCGGAGCAAAGCACAAGCAGCCGCAGCAGCAGCAGCGTTACACCAGCATGAAATGATGAAGACTGACTCGCTCTCCAGATTAAATGTGACAGGTGACTGGTTTGAACGGGGTTTTCCAGTCAGCCCGATATCGATTAGCTGACACGGCAATAACCGTTTTATCAGTAACCCGCTCTTTAATCTCTCGCCGCTCGTGATCGCCCCTCATCACTTCCCTCGCCCTCATTAGATCCCATTAGCCGCTGCCGCCCCCCCCCCTCTAATTCCTCTGACTGTCTTCCCCTCAGAATCGATGCAGAAATTTAGTGTCGGGAGCGAAGCTGCAAATTTTATTGGGCATATAAATTAATGATGAGATGTTTGATGGGCTCTTCATAAAGCAAACAGGCTGAAGGAAAGATGGAGGCACCGGAGGGTTCGAAGGCACGATCCCTGTTTGAGATACAGACGAAGAAGAAGAGGGGCATGATTTGTCAGAAGTTTAAAATCCTGCTTCGGTCTGTGAATTCAGACGTTTCATTCTACATCTTTTTCCTGTTTATGTCCTGAAGAAGTAGAGGAGACTTTCATCTGGATTTCAAATGTCTATATTTCACATATACAGCTGCAAAAGTGCAGACGTTTCAGTTCATGTTGGACTTTCCTCGATGCAAAATTAGGTTTGAACGAGTTTATTTCATCAAACTGATTTGATGATTTATGATTTATTCGCTGATAGCAGTTTCAAGTTGAAGGGAGCAGAGATTCTGTGTTAGATGAAAGCAACATGTGCGTCAGAAATCGCCCAAATTCTCTGAGTCATAACTTCAGATCTGAACACAAAGACGCAATGTGCATATCTTAAATGTGACATATGATGCTTTCTCAGTTTATATTTACTCTAAGGGGTGTTATATAGTTTTTTTTTGCATATGTAAAAAGTTAAAAAGCCTTGTTTGTAAAAGGAGCTCCCCTCCCCCACACAAAACACGGCCGATACGACCCCCACATTTGCTAAATACATCCCCAAGTACCTTTCAAGTAGAAAGGTAGGACAAAAGCATGTTTGTGAAACACACACACACACACACACACACACACACACACACACACACACACACACACACACACACACACACACACACACACACACAATCTTTAAAATGCCACTCATACCTGCAGGAGTAGCACAGTTTTGTTTGCAACACGTGTGACAGAAGTTCACCATCAGCCCTGAGCGGCGGTGGAAGGGTCGTGTTCACCGTTGTCTGCCCATCACGCGCGAGGAGCGTCACCGAGAGGCCGCCTGCAGGACAACAGCAACAGCAAGGCATTCTGGGTTGGATGTGATTATTTGGGGACGAGGGGAGTGGCGGTGTGGATGAGAGGGCTCTGAGAATAAAACTGAATATTTAAATGCGCTTCACAGCGAAGCACGAGGATGAGCCTGCACAGACGCGGACACATGACTCGGAGAAATCCTCGTTTCTTTCTTGTGGGATAGAAAATGTAGTCCAACGACCAATTTTCTGGGAGTTATAAATATTTCACTTATAAATATTTATACCGACGATGCTGCATCAGTTTTGCCTGGAGAAATACATTAGTCAGTGATCTGTGCTTAAGTTTGATATTCCCCTTACTGCAAAGCATCACATAATAAAGTGCAAGACGGTGTTTTGGAGGCGACTGGATTCAACCTGATCAGCGGTGAAGCAGAGTCAGGTCCGTGTGAGGGAGTTGTAAAGATGAAAGTTCACTTGGTAAAGCATCATAGGAAAATAAAGCCTCTGCAGTCGAGGAGGAAGTACAGGAATCCATAATAACTAGTACTTCCACAGTATTAAATACTCTATTACAAGTAGTACTCCTTGGTAACTCTGGGCCCAACAAAGAGATGAACACTTTCCAATTTTGTTGTTTTTCTATCCAACATTTCAAAAAGGTTAAAAATGGGAAAACAACAACCTAACAATGTAAATTTTACATTGTTCTGACGAACAAAAACAGAACACGCTGCATTACAAATTATTAAGTTATCTAAAGTGAAAAGATTATTGATTATTGATGATTAATTATTACTGTGTAAGATGCATTTAAACGTATCATTTAATAGTTTGTCATTTAATGAAATTTGAGCTTTTGCAAAAAATATGGATAGATGGATAGATGGAGGATAGACAGATAGATAGATGGATAGATAGATAGACAGACAGACAGACAGACAGACAGACAGACAGACAGACAGACAGACAGATAGATAGATAGACAGATACTCAGGCAGGATCATTATCTCTTGCTCAGTGAGTGTGATGTATTGCAGCGAGTGTAATTGAAACACAGAGTTATAAAGAGAGTATATGTCGCCTCTTGGGAAACATGTTTTGGTGCACGGGTGTAGAAAATGTAGCTGAGCAACGTGTAATTGGTCCATGCAGAAAAGATGAGGCTGTGCGAGGAGGCGAGCTATTTGTTCCGATGCTGTTCAACTCGAGCTAATTAACTTCAGGCAGACGTGCTTTGCCGTCAACATCCTCTGGCTTCGACAATGGATCCTGTATTATTATCAGATCCCCACTGCTGTTTGCCCTCCCAAGTTTATTTCACTGTGCGCTGAGAGAAGGTGACATCCATCACTATGTGCTCTCATTTGATACGTCACACGTGAGGGAAAGTGGTCAAATATCATATGTAGAAGGAGATTTTATACCTACACAAGTATTAGGGCCATTTTGAATTAAACAAATCCTGAGATTGCAAGTATTAATTTATTCTTTCATCTGAATCCTGATGGTATTCTCGTTATATTACAAATTACAAATCTCCTCCATTGCAACTTTATTCACGTAATATTACAACTTTGTTTTTGAAATCTTTGCAATACTACCTTGCCAATACGCAGTGCTCCAATTCTGAAATATTGAGAAAACGTGTACCTGCACCTTTTTTTCAGAGCTGGCATTATTTAATTAATCACATGATAAATGTTTGATCACGTGAGGTTTCCTCACAATTCCTGTACCTACATACTACTGTGTCAAAACTGAGCCAGGGACAGGAGGGACATTCTTAATATTTTAAAACCTAAGATGAAATATTTAGTCCCTAAATAATGAAAGTCCCCGTGTCTGACTTCATATTGTGTAGGGTTTTCCCAGCGGAGAACGTACAATGCGAGTCCCTCTTGATTATCTCACTTCCAAGTCTGCGCCTCATTGTTTTCAGTCAATAGCCGTGAGTAATGGACTCCTCTAACACCGTCACTTTCTGACTGGGAGGAGGATCCCTGGGGGAATAATGGGAGCCTCCCTGGTTAATTTTAGTCGGATATCTGCGAACACGCGGCGTCATTGTTTTGCATAATGTCCATGAATAATGGACCTGCCTCGGCGTCCCTGTCTTGCAGGTGTAGTCCCCGAGAAGGACCGAGTGGAAGCTGAAAATCCCATTTGGGGATTTTCAGTGAGAGTTCACCCCCCTGTCAGGCGGAGCATGTTGTGGTTCGCTGTTACTGTCTGAATAAGGTGTGTGTGTGTGTGTGTGTGTGTGTGTGTGTGTGTGTGTGTGTGTGTGTGTGTGTGTGTGTGTGTGTGTGTCCCTGTCATCCCCCAACAAAGGTCACGCAGGCCGACAGTAACAATGGGCAGTCTGGTGACAGCTGTATCTGGAAGGTCAGGTCTCGTCTGTCTGTTTTGGGAAAAGGGCAGAGGAGTCAGGAAGTGACTGACACTGTGTGAGAATTTGGGATGATTGAGGTGAGTTAGTGTATTTCACTTTCTTTACTTTACACATATAGGTGCTGTGGTACTTCTTCAGTAAAGTGCCTTGAGAATACAAAGAAAACTGCAAATCAAAATCAGTGACTTTTGTGGAGTCGCTTGATAAACTTAAAAACCTACAGATTTAAAAACTCTCCAAAATGCCAAAATATGACTTTCCTCCGTTTGATTCCAGCTTCTGAAGAGTGGTCACAGTCTGACCTTATCACTGAGGTATCACTCCGCCTTGTTCGTGTGCTTCAGAGGACTTCCAGCTGATGTACTGACCTTCTGTCAGCCATGTTGGAGGTCCTCAGCCTCTGAGTAAGTGATGGAGTGCTGTGAATAGCTGCTGGTTTATTAAGTGTCTGACTAAATGGGGTTTAAAAGTGTTTAGTCCTCGGCTTCTCCACCACTGTGACATTTTTCTCTGATTTGCTAGGGAACAATTCATGGATTTGTCAAAAGACATCAGGCATTTTTAGAAAGACTGATAATCTATGAGTGTGTTTGATTGAATCTCCTCGGTGGAGGTATTTGCTCCTGAGTTGCTCCTTGAAAATTAGATTTCTGTCTCATTGGGACTCAATTTCCTTGATTCATGAGTCTAAACAATGTCAGCAGTTAAACTCATCGGCCCATATGGTGAAACATAAAAAACAACATTTGCCCCGAGTCATAATTCTTCAGAAGAAATCAGCCTCTGTAGCAGATGCAGAAGACTTGATTTGTTCCTCATGGGGCAAGTTTAAAAACACAAAAGCTTCAGTTGTACAAATCGTTTTTCGCAAAAACAACATAAACACAAGTCAATCTTACTCATTGTTGTCGTTATCTTATAAATATGCTGCGTTAGTACGTGTTGGCGTCTTGGCTCTGACCTCGTCACGCCCTCACTTTTTTTTGCGGGGAGCGACAGATGCTGACAGAGAGCGAGTCTAGATTCTCACCTCGTCACTGCCCTGCTCTTCAAACGCTCCGACCTCGTCATTTATCATCATTTCTCCCCCCCCCCCCGACTCCCTGCCCTCACTTTCCTTACGGGAAGTGAGAGAGATACCTTCATAACACAGGTTAACATTCAGGACTCGTAGGCTGCGGGCGGACGCTGGGGGTGGAGGTCGGGCTCATGTGAAATACTACACGAACCCCGGCAGCACAAACAAGTCCGAGCTTTCAGGTGAGAGCTGTGACACGAGGGGAAGCAGCAGAAAAGTGATGGTTTGAGTTCACAGCCGTGATGTTACTGTTGCTGATCCCCAAACAACCCCCAGGGTCACGGGGGTGCTGCCCTCAGGAGCCAATCAATTCCTTTCCATCTAGAGCCACGATGGGTCAGTCATATGTTGACCTGATGTCTGAGTGGAAGATGCCCTGTGTCAGTTTGATAAATTCTGCAGGTGTCGATAAATAGAGCTTTTCCCCATTTTTCAAGTTTCTCCTGGATCATTTATCCAGTTTTACAAAAAGAAAAAACTGCTCTTATTAACATTATTTGCATGTTATCGACGCCAACAGCATCTCTACCTCCGCGGGCCTTTCTAAATGATTTCACTCCGGGACTGAGAGCGAGTTCCACACAGTCAATATACACCAGCTTTTAAAAGTCTAGATTTGAGCTGCAACTGCAACCGAAATACTTGTGTATGTTGAAAAAATGAAATCACTTTATACAGAAACAATAGTGTCCATCACAGGGGGGGGATGTTAAAATCTGGTGAGCCGATAAAGGACGGTTGTGTTGTCAGCTGTCAGCAGAACTTGCATCTGTCTCAAATCAAGATAAACGCCATTAATCTGAGATTCAAAGACAAAGCAGATCAATGGGTGCAGATCTCTGTCAGCTATATTTTCCTCAGTTATATTTAGCCTTTTGTTTTGATGCCAGTTCTCCAGAGGAACATGAAGCCTCCAGTCGTGGTAACTTGTCACATCATGCACTTAAACACTCGGATTTCAGCTCGGACCGAAGCAGCGACTGCAGTAAAACCCTGATTCACCCCCGAGGAAACGACACCTCTCCGACATGACAATAAAAAATATGCCTTTTGGTAATTTCTCATGATTCTAGGTCTGTTTTCCACAATATAACTTTGCCTCATCGTGTACTGCAAAGAACTAAAATAAAGTTCCCCTCTTTTAATAAATTCAGGACTATTCCGACTTGTTTTACCTGACGGAAAATCCAGATTCAGCATCCCTCGTTCCACAATTAGAAGAGGGGAGGTCACTGCCGAGGAGGAAACAGAAGAAAATGCGATGAAGTAAACAGTTTGAGAGATGCTGTAACTGAATTTCCATATCAAAAGCATAATGTGCATCTGAGTGTTTCCACCGAGTGCCGCCGCGGTGGTGCTGTCGTTCTTCCTTTGATGTGGACACGTTTGTGTTCAAACAAACGCATTATCGGCTCCACGAGAAGAACTCGACCGCGGCTGCTTAGCGCTGCGACTCCCCTCGGTCTCTGGACCACTCTGCAAAAAGGGTTCAGATCAGTATATCGACTGTACTTTTCTCTCCCCAGGAGTACCAGATCGATATCATCTTCGCCCAGACCTGGGTGGACACACGTCTGCGGTATAACAGCAGCAGCATGCGGATTCTAACCCTCAACAGGTACACACTGACCACACAGCTTTACACCACGTCAAATCCCCTTGTTTGTAGCAGTCACACCCGATAATTACAGCGTTTTCTACTGTTGTTGTAAATCAACTGTGACTCCAGGACTCAGCTGCGAGCGTCTTTCTTTCCACTGGAGCAACTGTTGTGTTTCCACATTTTCATACTGTGAACATCTCATTCCAGAACAATATTATTCTCTCTCTCTCAGGAAGAAGCTTGTAATTAATGGAATCAATTGATTGATGTGCTTTGTTTCCCCCGTGCCGCCCTGGTATTTTATTAACCTCTTATTGGGGAGCGGCGCTGCCTCGTGGTTCTCATAGAAATCTGAGGGAATTCAGCAGCAATCATCCCTGACTCTGCTTCTCCGCTCGCTCTGTGTAGATACAAATATTCCTCTGTCTTTCATTTAACCAGCAATATGGTGGGTTTGATCTGGCTGCCCGACACCATCTTCAGGAACTCCAAGACTGCCGACTCTCACTGGATAACGACGCCCAATCAGCTGCTGCGGATCTGGAACAACGGGAAAATACTCTACACACTGAGGTAACAAAAGAAATACTCTATAGCTTGATTTCTTCGCAGGAGTCAGTGGAAACATACATTTGGAGCAAAAGGGTCCGAGCAGGGTCAGAGCGTATCTAACGTTGATCACGAATTAGCCTCAATGCAACGTGCTTTTAGTCCTAATCAGAGTGAGTGCACTTTAACCCCTGATGGCCAAAAGCAGTATTACAAAAACAAATTAAAACTTCACTTTCTTTCAGGCCTCCTGTAAACAGCATCTGACAGCAGCTCAGCAGTAGAGAGATGACACACAGGGGGAGGTTGTGTGTCCGTGTGCGAGCCGGTGTGTACTCGGCCTTATCACAAAATAACCGTCACAGTGTGTCTGTGTGCGCGGAGAAAAGAAGAAGAAATAACTACTCTCAGGATTCGAGTGGACAGGCTCTTTTTAAACTTGAGTGGCATCTGGGTTTATGAACCCTCAAGGTCTGACATGAGCTTTTTTTTTTTCTGTCTTGAGGATCCAATTTTACCTGCGTGTCCGGGGTTTCAAACTAGACCTCGGCCAAATAGCAAATATCACAACGAGTGTTTGTTTTTTCCGCCCCCTCGGGGGGGGAGCTCAGGTTCTGTCACCACGAGGCGAATAAATAAATAAATCCAATCAAAGTGTGCTAAAGTGACAGGCGCGCTAAAGTGTAAGGTTCCTCTCTGAGCATGTTATTTGACTGGCACATTTCACAAGAGATACTGATGCTTCACATCCTGAGCAGGAGGGAAAATGTGGCTTTTCAGACAAGCAGCTTCCATTTCTAAATATACGAAGCAAACGGGCTATATAAATAAAAACCTTCACATTATTACGTTAAATATAACTCATAATTACAGGGGGATGATGATTTGGACTGTTTGGACAGATAATAACACTGAACACTGAGGCATAAATATGATATGTAGCCCCAAGGTTTCAGTGTTTCTTACCTAATAGACTCTGCACTAAAGCAGCACTGATCAATATTTACACAATGATGATGGACGTGATGATTATGAGTCATTTTGAAAAGGGGGTCACTCATAATGACGGACAACACACAGAGAACATATCCTCCCGGTGCTGCTCTTCCCTTTCTGCCTCAGATCAGCTCATTGTGTTTGGTTTGCTCCTCAACACTGTTTCCGAGCTGCTGCAGCCGGCGACATGAGAAAGGCCCCGATAAGCCCGTTATGTGCGGCCTGACCTGAACCAAATGGCGGCCGAACGGACACAGCAACTCGCCGCTGAATGTATTGGCATTTAGCCGGCTAACAAACGAGAGGGAGAGTAAACACTGGACTCAGGGTTATCGTTGGGTTATCCAACCTCAACACTTTTCATGCACCAGCCGATCAAATCACGTTCAAGCAAACACTCAATTAAAAACTTGGTGCAGAAATAAACCCCAAAAATAATTCAGCCCCAATATTTCCTTTAATTTCAACACTTTTCTAAAGACCTCACGTTTTTTCTACTATGAAATGTTTTTGCTGATTTCATGAGAGCAACTTATCACATTTCTTTCTTATTGCGGTTTCGACAATGTTGAACCGCTGCTAAAAAAAGACGTCTCGTATTTACGACTGTAGTTTGATGTGGCAAAGAATCTGTGATGAACTTACATCTTGAGCAACAAAGACAAAAAAAAACTATTCTTCCAGCAGCCGACACAGCTGCTGGGGGGAGTGACTTCAAAAGATCAGCACACGATGGCTCCAAGAAAGACACAAACTCCTCTGAAGAAAATCCCTCTTCACAGCCACTAACTTCCCCCAAAATGTCTGGGTGTTAATAGCTAATTTCACTCCTACTAATGCGTGCCTCTGTGATGAATCTGAAAATTATCGTTTCATTAAAAGGATATTAAGTCCTGAGGAGGCGCGTGTTTGGGGGCGTATTCGCCGGATTCGCTCACGTCTGCTGTGTTTTGCCGCCGCTCGACTCTCTCTCCTCACTCCAGCTCCTCAGACTCGCCTCGGTTTGGTCGTCCCGGCCGCTGACAAGGACGGAGGCGAGCGTCTATATGCAAATTACGACCAGACATCATCTGCACTTTGCTCGCCAACAAACAAGACGAGCGAGGCGGCTGCCGCTTTGATTGAGACTCTGCTTTTGTCCCAACTCACTCGATTAATGAGAGTGGTCCAATTTGAATCAGGAACAAAGATGCAACACTCGTCTTTGTGAGGGTTTTACAGACGCTTTCGCATCCAGGGTAAATTAATTTCAGAACCATACAGTATATTAAAATAAGACTCTCACATCCAGGTTTATGTGTTGGATGTAAAAACAGATCCCCTGTGTCTTTGCCTCTGCAGAACATCTGGTGCCCTGACTTGTCCAGCGATCATAACCAAGTTCTCCTGTTCTCAGAAGCGTCCGTGCCTCTGGGCCTTGACCTATAACTTAATGCCATCTTTGCAAACACAGTTCTGTCATTTTTGAGGGATTTCACACATCAAACAAGCAACCGAGTGTGATCCTGCACCATCTGGTTTGAAGCCAGCGCTTCTCATTCTGTGGCACAAGAAGGAGAAGAAGAAAAAAAAAAAGGTGCATTATGTGATATAAGCAGTGATGAATACCGAGCACTCGCACCGTGTGCTTCATGAACCGCGAAATGAAGGATCTGAAGCGATTTCAGGGCCTCGAACGTCATTGTCTAAGTGCCTGTGCTTGTGTGTTTCTCTCCCTCTCCAGGATGACCATCAACGCAGAATGCCAGCTGCAACTCCATAATTTCCCAATGGACGAACACTCCTGTCCTCTCGTCTTCTCCAGCTGTGAGTATTGGCGATGAGCACACGCACACGCACACACACATGAATGCACACGGCCAAATATGCACATTTTCATGCATAGCAACGCCTACATATGCAACACCTGCCAAGCGCTGACGGGGTTTTAATAAAGAAGCAGATGACTTTAAAGTTAAGTCGACGTGTGATGCTACAGAAAAGCTGACCAGTTCCACCCGAGCTGGTATCACACCTGTGAGATGCAGACATTAGGGAGGACATGGGGATGGGGGCGCCCCAGTTTCAGTGGGAATCACTGATTAGGGAACTGGGGATTTCCTTCACACGGATATTTGTGAAAGCTGTTGAGAGAGGGGACAAGAAATCATCACATTTTAATTTATTTAAGTGGGGAACTGTCATGTTTTACAGATGTGGATTAAGGTGAAGAGAAGATCTACAAGTATGGAGCTTCTGTTTCAGGAATAAAAGACGTGTTTATCCCATAAGAGGAAGGAAATCTTGGTTATTGGAGTTAAAATTTGTAGAAAGTTGTAGAAAAACATTTCTTTATTCTTGGCTACTTCTGTCATATTGGTTTATTGCAGGTTAAGCCTAAAACACACCTGTAACGGCCTCTGCCGAGGAGGTTATGTTTTCACAGGCGTTTGTTTGTCTGATAGTTACTTAGCAGGATTGCCTGAGCACGACCTCAGGAAGAACCCAATTTCTTCACCTTTGTTTATCTCGGCGAGTGTTGGCGGAGGTGTGCGCCTGCTGCCCTTCGAGATAAGTCATGTCTCCTCTTGTATTGTGTGAAGCAGTGGAAGTTTGAGATTTAGCAGTTTTCTTTATCAATGTGTTTAAAGACGTTTCTCATAAACCCGAGAGTGAATCAAACAAAGAGAGAAACACAGATTTGATCTAGATTGCATTTGATTTAATTCAGAGATTTACAGAAAGGTTATTTGTCATCAGTGCCTATTTCTGTCTGCATATTTCACATCACATTACTCCTATGGACACAAAGAGTAGAACTGACTCCGTACACTCACAATCAGTACAGCCTCTACAGTCTGTAATGATAAAGCAAAGAATAGAGCAATGTATATAGAAATGGCATAATAATCAAAATTACATTTTCGGTTTGAGGCAGTAATTCGCGGCAGCAGGCTGCACTCACTGACCTGCACGTGTGTTATCTTAATGCATTCAATGGACAGACCTTCAGGAATCCACATGACTTCTCTGTTAAGCTCAGCGCGGCCAACCTGCTGCACCAGACAGACTCATTATCTACAGACTCGTTATCTACAGGCACATGTACAAAGCGGACGGCCTTTTGCTCACAGTCACCAAAGTGCTGCTCATTGTGGGAACCGTTGGGGCTTTCTAAAATCTAAGGTCTTGACCTGTTTTTTTGTTATGTTCTGACTCTTGAAATTGAACTGAATTGAAGACCTTTTACCTTGTTTAGATAAGTGCTTCACAAATAAAGTTATTATCATTATGATTATTATTGTTCCATTAACCATCACAGCCTCGTTATCTCACCCATTATCCTAAAAAGCACCAGTATCCCATTAGATTGCCCTCGACTGGTCATTCTTTCAGACCAGATTGCACTTCCGCTGCCTGACATAATTGAATTATGGTAATAATCATTACCTGCAGATGTCAGTATTTATCAGTGGCCTTTAATAACGGCCCCTATTGAGTATTGAGCCCATATACAATTTGCTCCCAGCGTTACGCGAGTGGATGTTAAAGCAGCGTATGTAGAGAAAGAGCTATCGACTGGAAATGGATTTCCATTATGTCTCAGCTCTTTGGGATGATTGGCGGTAATGCCCCCCCCCCCTGCCATGCTTTAAAAACAGCTGTAATTTGTCCATTTGACGTTGTCTTGGTTTTGAAAAGAGCAGCGCGGATGAGTCAACTTTTCCCCTGACATGTTCCAAAGAAAAACCACTTCCATCAGTCTCGATATATAACACAAGATGCTTTTAAGTGCAAAAGGAAAAGAGCAGAAAAGCAGCTGAGCAGCGAAGTGTTTGGACTCCGGTCCCCTCCGTCTGTTTTGCATGAACATGTTACACATTTCATGGCAGATGGTTTGCGAGATGAAGATCTGCTGAGGAGGAGGAGGAGGGAGCAGCAGACCAGAGGCGACTTATAATCCGTCTGAGTCATTGTACACCAGGGTGAGATCTGATAATGAAGCTGCAATTGGCCCTGGTTTTTTTCACCCGGTGTCTAAACACATAATGCTTTCTCACGCTCGCTCTCTCTCTCTCCCTGGTAATGTATTGTGATATCTTAGAAGCCTAATGCACGAGGCTTTTCAAAAACATCGTGAAGCAAATTAAAAAAGTCTGCCCATTACGGCTGCAATCAATTTCATTCATCGAGACAGAGCATTATAAAAAAACACCGAACGCGATGAAGGTCCCTCTCGTCTTTCTCGTCAATTCTGATTTGTTTTTCTTGAGAGCAGACCTCGACCTGAAAGAAACCTGAAAGCATGTTGTGAATTCAGGGCTTTGTTTTATCAGTAGCTGTAGATGCACAGAATCAAAAACTCGAGTTCGGGATAAAAGCCATGAAAATGAAGCCTTTTGACTTTGATTCCAAACCCTGTCTATTGGGCTATATCGCTATTAACTTTACATTTTCACTGCACATATGTTTAAAGTCGTCTTCTAAATATCACGTTTTCAATACCGTTCCTTTAGCTTCTTGTCGATTAGCTTTCCATCTGAGTTGATGCTGCGAAATCAAGAGTTAACACAAACTGCAACTGAAGCTAATGGGAAAGTCGCCTCGCAGGTATTTGTTTTCAAACCAAAGTACTGGACGAATAAATGTTCCGACCAGTGGTGAAGCCAGAGGAACAGTAAGGGGATCAGCAATCTTTCTGAAAATAGTTTTTATTCAATAGAATCATGAAAAGCAGGGACAAGTGTTTAAACAGAATGTCCTCCATATGTTTGCACGCTGCAGGTAGATAATTAAATGAGCTTCAGAGTTTGGAAAATCACATAGAACTATTCAAAAGCACCCACATGAAGTAAAAACCAGTGTAGCCACAAAATGCAATATGTTTTAAAAGTTGAAGTAAGTGTGGCATGAGGCGTAGTGCATGAGGCGTAAATTTCAGTTCCAAATAACAGTGTTGCAGATGTAATTTGAGGGTGCAATGTATTTTTGGATAGTCAATAGTCAACCACCCAAGGGGCCGGTGTTGTTTCGTCAGATGAGACGGTGCTTACCTGTGATATGAGCTCAGAAACACTGCGTTACAGTATCTCTAGCAAGTGGCCCCCAGGAAAATACACAGATAACTCCCAGAATGCATTGCACAGTGGTAACGAAGCTAACGAGCGAGCTAACAATACAACAGCAAGAGCGGAACAAGCTGAAACACGTGGACACAAATGTCCCTCAGCTTCTTTGCTTGGAGGACAGAGCTAAAGCAGCCGTGGCAAATTGTAATTTATAGCATCTGGTGGCAGGATGTCACTTCAGGGGGCTTTTAAAGGGATGAAATATGATAAACATTTCCTAGATATGAAGATGCACTGGTCACTCAATGGTAATACAGTTTGCAGTAAAGATAATTGCGTAAACACACCGAGGGAAATACGACGGCGAGGATGTTAGCCATCTATATTTAGAGTAAATCCTGGTGATTGCTCTTGGTTATAAAAGCGTTTTACATAATTTGTCTGCTTTCCACAACAAGGTTTGCCACCTGCTCATTAACACTGTCACTCACTTTACTTTGAAAAATGTTAAATTGCTTGAATCATGTCAAACGAGCTCCGCTTGATTTTTCACACAGGAGAGCTGTCGAAATTCAAACTTCCTCTTTTATGTGGAGCTGCTTCAGCCAGTGTTCAGTAGGTTTGTCACAGAGTCTGTCTCACAAAATTAGACTGGGAAAAAAAAAGCCATTTCATTTTTCTTTAAAGTGACCAATCGACATGTAGATACAGGTGAAATGATCACGATTGTTCTACTACTGGATGAAAACTGTATCGAGTGTTAGAGTGAATATTTGTTCACAGCACATTCCAGGCAAACAAGTTAACAGTAATTGCTCAGTGGGTCTGCAGTCCGCTGATTTGCTTATGAAAACTTTCTGTATAAATTTGTATAAATCATGCATAAGTCAGGTATAAATCATGCATATAATAAAAAAAAAAAACTGCATTGCTGCATTACTCCTTCCTGTATTCGTTGCCTTGGACTTTTATCTGTGTTTTTCGCTCTCTGCGTGTGTTTTCCAGACGGATACCCCAGAGACGAGATCGTGTACAAGTGGAAGCGAAACTCCGTGGAGACCTCAGACCAGAAGTACTGGAGGCTGTACCAGTTCGACTTCATGGGGCTCAGAAACACCACAGACGTGCTCACGACGACAGCAGGTGAGAGACGCGGCGAGGAGAGGTCAAGAAGAGGCGTCGGGCGCTCGCCCTCGCCTCTTTCCTCCCCCGCTTCTTCCCCCCCCGAACATATGGAGAAGCCAGAGGTCAGTCATGGCTGCTGACTCGCCGCTCGAGCCGGCAGAGTCTCGCTCGCTCGAGAATGACCTTTGCGCAGGTCAACATTAGCACCGTGCCCGTAAATGAAATCATATAAGTACAACCTCAAAGCTCGTATGATTCCCCCCCAGGGTGCTCGGGCAAATAGGTTTTTACACTGACATTAATCATCAAGATTAAAGATTAAAAAGGAAGTTTAATTATTCAATCCTTTTCTCCTTCTCTCCCCCCCTCCCCCCTCTCATGCTCTCAGTGCAGTTATTAGGGTGTTTGTGTTCTTTGATGGTTTCATCTGGAGGGAAGCTGCTGCTCCAACAGGTGCCAGTAGATTTATACCACAAACCGGCCCCGAGTGGACACAACACAGAGTCTAATGGCTTTGTGTAATTGTTAACCCCTATTAACCTTGTTTATGAGTTGCGCATATTCCCCTTTTCCTTTGTGTTGCACGGTCTTTTGTCTTTTCGAGAGGCGTCCTCGGATCTACATAATGTGTCCTGATTCAGCTTTCCAAGAGCTGAACCTCCGTTCATGAATATTCGAGGAACACGAGTGCTTGGCGCGATAAAGAGACGGATAACGGAGAGCGGGGAAATTATTAAGGAGCTCAGTGGAAATTAGTTGTGGCACTTAATTCTGTTTTTTTACAGTAGCTGAATCAAATAGAAACATCCTTCTTTCTAACTGGCGACATTAGGAGGTTGTGGAGGCAGCATTTCTCCACCTCACTCCCAACCCTCCCATTGGGAATAAGGTTGGAGCTTCCTGTTTGGGTTTAATTAGAAATGGCCGTCGCCTCTTTGTGTTCCTGATCACCAGAAACCCAAATGACAGATGAGCGCTCTCATCTCCAGACACGTTGATGGCCTTATAAATTACATGTTTTCCTGGACCCCCGCTGCATCGTCAAAAAACACAGGCAAACTAATTTTCTGCTGAAATGCTTCCAGAGCAACGGCAAACCTACACATCTACCTCATGCTGTTCAGGAAAATTAGCCGTTTTCTCATTTATTACCTCGTTTCTTGTTCCTGATTCACTTGCCGGAGCTCACTCTCCACACGCATGATGATTAGATTCCCGGCTAAAAATACCTATGATTAATTTACATCATGACAAACTTCGAAAGTGCTGCGCTTCTCTTCCCTTCCTCGCTCTCCCTGATTTCCCTGCTTTGTCCTTCATCCCTCATAAACACTTGAGGTACGGGGCTGTTTTAACGAGGACAGAGTGGACAGATCCCGGTCCGCAGCGCCGCTGGGGACCCCCCCGATCTCAAATCCACCGTCGTTATCAATTCAGCAGCGTCCTCTTCAAAAGGCCCCGATGTGGAATCCCAAACGCTCTCAGTGCTTTGTTCTACGGTCCCATCGCAATATCCCCAAAAGCTTCCATTATGCCCTGTTCTGCTGTTAATAGCAGAAATGCTGGTGTTCTGCCTTTTTCTTTCTTTATATGTCAAAGCAGAGAAATATTTCAAATGCCTGTTAGTGAAGAATGTGAAATGACCCCGTGCTGTGACTACACCATGTTTGATAATGCTGATATACTATTTATGTAATATTATATGTAATAGTATTCTACTTATTGTGATGATATCTATTAAAGTCGAGAATATAGTTGGAATATTGCATTAAGTTGTAATTTAACATGAACAAAAAGTAGTAGAAAATAGTTTTTATTTAGGGTTATGAATTAAGCTGTTCTTATTTACATATATTTATGTTTTTATCCTAAGAAAAAAATGATCTGAGTAATAGTGACTGAAACGCAGCCCATTAAAACTACAGTGCAAAGTTAGAAACGTCCTCATATACAAGTTGTTTTCGCGACATCGCTGCAGTCGTGTCGGTTCATCGAGGACGGAAGCAGCCGCAGCATTTCATTAATGAAACTGTTTCGCCCGGAAGACTTTCTTTTGTTTTCTGGCAGTTTCCAAACAGAAAGCAGACCTGACGCTGCAACATGACAGAGTGTGTGGACAGGTTTATAGCGGGGCTACTGGGACTAATGGGTATTCTGTGAACAGAGGGGCTGTTAGTGTCCTAACAGAAGGTAAACAGAGTTACAGCAGAGAAGTCACCACACTGCAGATACAGAGATAGTCCATCAGGGAGTGTGCATCATTTGCGAGAATAATATTGGAGAAATGATCATTGCATCGTGTATTTTATAGTTATTAATGTATATTCATATTGTCACAAGCGCTATATCATTATATAAAGCACTATATAAAGATGGACGATGCATCTCCAACAACTTTCCAGAAATGAAGCCAAAATATAAAGGATATAAACGCTGCCATCTTGTGCACAGGAAGCCAGAGTGTGGATCGGGGGGTTGAGCCCCGGTAGAACAGACCCTCCGCTGCACCCTCTGGACCAAAGGGCTTTCATTGAGGGTATAGTTTTCTATAGTGTATGAGCGAGGATGTCAGTATCGATCTTTTGTGGCAGGAAGCTCTGGACAGAATTCAGATGCGTCGACCACAGCCTGAACAAATCTTTAAAGTTTTCAGCCAATAGCAGCGCTGGAGAGACGTGTCTGGGACCCGGTGTCCTTCATCGACTGAAGCTCCTGTTGTTTCTGCACTTTCAGCTCCTCCTTACAGTGGAACGTGTTGTGTAGCAGAACTCATTCTAAAGCTGCAAACATCTGGCTTTTTAGTGGCAACGCCTGCAAATCAAACGCTACCAAAGATCCTGCAGAGCCATCCCATAATGTTATACAACCGATGATGCGAGACAGAACTCGTAAACAATGGATATATCAAGCAAATGCTTTTTTACAGTGAAACAACTTGCACTGTAACTTGAGGCGTCCTCAGTCCTGATGGACCAGTGCCTACTGCTATGTCCAAAAATATCTTGTTGTCTGACAGTACTCTGCTCCCAGCTTTGTTCCGTGAACACTTCTCCAAATCACATGTGCCTCAAAACAGCCCTTGACATCCACAAAAACTTTAAACTTTTATGTTCTGCACCGGCACATATTAGAAACTGTGAGAGTGATAAACACTCCTCTGCACCAGTTTCACCGAGACTCTTTCTTCGTTCCACTGATGTGAGGTTCAGCTGCAAGCGGAGGAGGTTTTTCTTCTTCAAATGTTTTTATCCAACTCAACATCCTTTTCTCAGAAATACCTGAGTGGCCGAAAGCCTCACTGGTATTTTATGTAATGCTCTTCAGATGCATAGAACTTTGTCGAGGCTGCACGAACAATGGCTTTTGTTCCCCGGGTGTCGCAGCTCAATATCCCTGCTGCTGTCAATCAAAATGCTTCTAAACATCTGCACACTATTAAAGAGGCAGCAGAATAATTTCTGTCTCTCTGTTTTGTTTTTGTTCAGGTTAGAGAGAAGTGTTTTCTTTTATTTAATCTCACCGTTTCTCCCCTGATTCCAATCTATCACACAAGACACTTCCTGATATTTAGTTTGACCAGAGAGTTTATCACCTTTCTGCTACACAGGCACAGTCCTAATTAAAGTTACTGCGAGACCTTAAATGTTATAGCACAGCTCTAAAACACGTTTGACTGTGTCATTATAAAACTGGGCTGACAACGCTCTTAGACGGTTTTAGCTCAACACAACCCGAGTTCCCCAGGGATCCCTCCTCGGCTCCTGGCGGTTTTTTCCGCAAACGCTTCACCTAGATTCTGCTCATCCCAAAACCTAACATACAGATCTGTGGATGTTATACAATCGGCTGAGTAATGTGCTGACTGTCACGGCTCTCTAATAAAGTGTGTAGAGTCTGCTGAAAAATGTGGGTCTGGCCTGTGTTTTGATGACCACGTTAAGAGAACAGCGGGAACTAGCTCCCAGCTACATTTCAGCCAGTGTGCTGAGTCAGATCCTCGGGGATGGTCTGTAGTTTATAAAGAAGGAAGAAAAGTGTAATTTCCAAAATAGCAGGGTCACCTTACAACACAATGAGCAATTTTGCAGCTCGAAACGGGTCAATTTCCGGCTGGAAAATTGCTGTTTTTGTAATGTCGCCATATGAATAGTGGGAAGGAGAAATCTGAGGCTTGTGTTCATTTGTGGTTTTTTTACTCATGGGGGTCCAGTGGCATCGCACACCAGCTTGTAACAAGAACAAATCACACATTGGATTGAGTTATGATTGTTATTCGGTAACAGAGCTGTGCAATCCTGTGTTAGAGCGCTGAAGCATCACACTGAACCTGATGCTGGACTGCGCGACATGTAATGTGGCTCCGCGGAGCTTCGTGCCAGAACAGATCCCCTTGGAAAATGTGTCACAGGAAGAATAGAGAAATAGAAAACTTAAACTAAAAGCTGCAAAAGTAAGGAACTAACTTTCGCATTTGGAGCCAGAGTCAGCGCTCTAGCGATTGACCTATACCGCAGCCAGCCACTAGGGGGTGATTGAGATTCACCTGTTAGATATTAACTCAACTAAACAACCTTAATAATGAAGAAAACTTAAAAAATTAATCTCTGCCATTCTCCCTCTCAACAGGTGACTACATATTGATGACGGTGTACTTTGACCTCAGCAGACGGATGGGCTACTTCACCATCCAGACCTACATCCCCTGCATCCTGACCGTGGTCCTCTCCTGGGTCTCCTTCTGGATCAAGAGCGACGCTACGCCTGCAAGAACGGCCCTAGGTACACAGCAGCACCACCCATGCAGCTCTGCGGGGAGCTATTGGGAGCAGCACTTAAAATTTTCAAAAAAAGCCTTATGTAACTATCATTTGGGAGCAGTGATTTGTTGCAATACTTTCTCGCCTTTCTGTTTCACCCCCCACAAAAACACGGCAGATAATTCCTTCCTCGCCTGTGAAAGATCAGTGTTTTTGTGCTTTAATTGAAGTGTTGGGAATACTTTCACAAGAGGATATAAAATGTCCTGCCGCAGCTCATTCAGGCTGCATGAGCGTAATGTGGGGGGAAATGAATCGGAAGTCGCTGGCAGGATTCGATAATTCCTGTTCAATCTGGGCTGCGACAGCTTGAAAGCAGAAGCGATAATATCTTTCTTTTTTGATTGGTAAATGCAATATTATGAGTCAGTCTCTGTCGCCGCAGTCATTACCAGCAAAGGCAGTTTTATTACTGGAATATTTGCACTTCACTGAGCAGTGCTGTGGAATGAAGGACAACAAAAGAAGAGAAATGTGTGTGTCTGTCTCTATGCATGTGCGACTGTATCACATCTTGAACATCTTTATGTCCCATCAGTGCTTGTGGCTTGTTTTTCATAACTCTTGTGAAATCGTATTTTTTCTTTGCATGACTTGACAGTTGCTTTGCATTATCTTCCTCCCCCCCCGCCCACCGCTGCATGCCCGACCATTAGTTCATTTGATTTCCTGTGGATGATGATGTTGTGCACGGTGCTCATGGTTTCCTGTTTAAGCTGAAATTCAAGGTGAGTTCCTTATATAAAAGATTGATGTTTCAAATGATCCTGTAAATAGTAATTTGACTTCTTTGAGTTTACAGTTTCATTTTGCTTCAGGATTATAAGTGAGGAGGAACAAGACGATGTTTTACCTACACGATATATTTTGGATTTCTAAATTTAAAGGCAACTTAAGGAGAAATGTGAGTGGGGTTTCAAAGTGAAAACATTGGATTGGTTTAATATGAATGGTAAACACGGGGGTCTCACTCACGACCTCGGAGAGAAACAACACAGAGCGGCCGACCAAAAAACAGGAAGCGGTTGCCGAGAAGGCAATTAACCTCAAATCTGTAGGGCTCAGAAACAACAGAGACACATGACATTTAACTGAAAGATCAATTAAAGACTTACAATCCAACATGGACTCCTAAGAGACTCCTGCAGTACTGATCGGGGGCGAGGTCCCAGGGGAAGCACGAGATCGACCAAATGGAAAAAACTAACTTAGAGCCCTTGGATGTACAGAAGTGAGAAAAGTATTTGACTAGTACAGTGACTTTGAAGTTTGGTCCAGGTACAATCCACTAACATGGAGGAGGTGGGATATATGACCTATGCTGCAGCCAGTGGTGATAGAGACGCTTTGGGAAATCTAGTCTGGGAATGGTTGCTCATCTCTTCTCCTGCTCACATGGTTTCACACTCACGAGCTAGGAAGCCCCCAAATACCCCCGTTGGTAATACTTGTTGAAGAGGGAAAGACCAAACTCATTAAACTCCACCACCCAAATTTTCTCACTTGACCCAAGAGCTCAAATCGTGCCGACTCCACCAACCTCCCACTACCTCCACTGCTGCTGTCACTTGAATTGAGCCGGCGCACACAACTCGGGGGTACTTTAATTCCACTCCATCCCCGCTGCCCTTCATCAGCCTGCCAGAGAGCCAATATCACAGAAGGTCATCTGGAACATCTCTGTGGCAATAAAGAAGTTATATTGAAGTTCTGTCCGTCGCTATCGCTCCAAGCCAAGAGCCCGGAGAAAGAAAACTTAACCGAGAGCCGAACAATAAAGCCGTCTAATGTTATATTGAATCCAGTGATAAGCGAGCATTATTGCCCACGCATGTGCTGGACCAAATGGAGCCTCCCCTCTTTGTGCCTTCGCTAATGCGAGCCGATCGTAATGAGAGACTGTTGAGTTGAGCTCAGTTTACCTTTTGCCGTTAAGCTGATGAAAGCTGACGTGATGACAGCTGAACATCAAACCCCCCCAAAAAAAATATCTTGAAGAGAGAGACACAACAACACCACCCAGGTTTTTTATTTCCAGAGTGTGGTGAGGAATGTGTTTGAAGGAGCGGCGGATATGTGCTTAACTATCTCGCACATCATCAAGAGCTATTTAATTTGTTTTAATCCATCAGACACCTCTGTTTGGAAATAAGAAGGATCTTATATGCTGCTGCGGCTGTTACCTAATCACAGTGTGTGTGTGTGTGTGTGTGTGTGTGTGTGTGTGTGTGTGTGTGTGTGTGTGTGTGTGGCCGTCTTGCTCTCCATCACTCTGTCAACCCGTCTGTCTGCTGACAACCAAAGGCAGGCAGAGCGTACAGTACGTGGGTGGCGGTGTGCTACATGACCAAAGGCAGTAAAAGCCTTGTGATCTCCCCCAGACAACAGGTAGCGCGGAGCAGCAAGCTGTCCCGGTCCTGATAAACATCCCCATTCAGCCCGACAACAGAAAGTCAGTTAGCCTTTCTTCTCTAGTACATTGCCCCCGTTTTTCAGGTCGGCCCGAGACCTGATCCCCAGGCTGAAAGGGAGAGAGCGGAGATAAGAGGAAGGGACGCGAGTGTAAAGCAAAGTGAAGGCCTCTTGGCAGGTAGCGGCAAGGACAAATGTCAGAAGGGGGAGGAGGGAGGATCAGTCGGATCGCGGAGAGGTTGAAATCCAAGGAAAAAGGAAAAGTAATGCAGCTCCTCCACGCTCCTGGGCTCTGTGCCTTGACAAGCCGCTAACATGTTCCAGGTGGTCTTTCCAAAGAGCTGTCACTCACACGCCGCTCGCTCAGCGACAGGAGGACGTTTGGATGGTAGCAGAGTGGAAGTAAGGGAGCTGAGCCCGGGTTGATTCCCATTAGACCTCAATCTCTGCAGCGCAGATGGATCTTGGCAGAGATACAGGGGGGTTGTTGGTGGGGAAGTAAACTCACCCCCCCGAGGCACAGTTGGTTCTGGAACCGGGGGGAATAACATCCATTATGATGGGTAATGGAGAATTTAACAATCTCAAAAGAAAATGTTTTATCTATGATGAGTAGTTTGATCCGTCCATCCATCATCTTGGCTGCAGTATAGCTCATAAATACAGATTCCTCCATGTTAGTGGATGGGACATGGTTATTTGATGCTATAAAAACAGGGTGAAACATCCTGATTGACATCTGAGACCGACTTGCCCTGACCTGACAACTTCACACTATTTTCTCCTTTGCTTCTAACTCAAACTGGAATTCATGGTTTTACAAAAGAAGAAAAATCCTCAAAAGCCAAACAACACCTTCCTTTTTTTTTAGTCTTCTCAAATATTGTGCACCGCCGAGCAGCAAGCTCAACAGAAATAGCTTATTTCTCATGATATGAGTGTGATGGTGAAACATTTAAAAGCCCGACGCTTCCCTGCGAGCTGTCATTCACACAAACGCTTGTCAACGCCGATGTGTCTGCTCGGGTGACGGAGTTGACACTGCTCCCCGTGGGAAACCGACCAAGACGGCAGCGAGTAGGAGACGGGGGCTCGTCTTGAACTCAGGAGGAGTCTAAATCGAGTGTTATAACTCTGTGTATAACTCTGTTTTTCTTAGACGCGACTCGTGTGTTTCTGAGACGCGTCTGATGGCAGCAGCCTCAACTTCCAACCACATAAAGTAAAGTTAGCCGGGTCTATAGATACCAAACTGTCCGTCAGAAATGAAATGGCTGAGTGACTCAATTAGAAACTTACTGAGGCTGTTAAATCCCAAGTGTCTCGCTGGTCAGAAGGGACCGGGGAAGAGCCATCTGACTGATTACATGCATGGGAGACGTGGCTTTAAGTCAAGGCCTCCACATTGTGCGTGAAACGCCGCTAATCAGATTAGATTGAAGTTGCCATGCGCGGCATTTTAACCTCAATCACTCGAGCATTAATTTTTAAACCATCAGTGTAATTACCATAAACAAACAAGGCTCGTGCAGAGGAGAGCGTCAGACTCGGTGTGCGCTGCCGCTTCACTTTGTGCTGTGGGCTCTTCACTTTTTAAAATAATACACTTCAACCGTTAAAGCTGCAATATTCCAATTCATCATGTCAGGACATTGCTGTGATCGCTGCTAATGATCCAGTGGGTTTTCAGAGGATCTACAGTCTATTGCTACTCATCAGAAAGTTTTAATTAACGGTTATTCTCCTAATTGACTCGTTTACGGATCATTTCCTCAATAAATTATTTCATTGCTTGTTAAAAAAGGCCCAACGTGATCTCCAAAGTTTACACATCAGAATATATTGTTCAAAAAGAGGATGAAGAGGATTAGTTACCAATTTCAACTCTATAATCTCTACAATATGAAGCCCGATGGACACGACCGACCTCCAGTGAACTGATGAACAAATCAAACATAATGATGTAAACAGTCAGAAACACTGTGTGGATTTTGTCTGTATTAGAAAATGGCAGATTGTATCCTGACAAACCTACAAGTATCTTAAAACAAGCTCACTCTGACTCAGTCGTCACGATGAAACCCAAACAGGCTCATGACCCGGCTACTGATCCCTAACTGTAGTCCTCAGTTCTCCTATTTATAGACGCTCCATGAACACAAGCGGAGGTCTGTTCCACCTGGTTTCCCCCTGGATACGCAGCAAAGGTCAACATCTGAAATGTTTGAGGCAACACCCCCATCACCACTCCACACGCATGACACAGGTTTATACCGGCTGCTGTGTTTTTTTTATCCGTGTTGCTGCGATTTACTCCGTCTGCTTTGTTCGGGCGTATGCACCGACTGGAACTTTTCTCACTTCTCGTTTTCCTGTCGGAAGATGTGAGACTCGTGTGCTGCTCAGATCGCCGGCGCAGACAGGAATCACCCGGTTGCCATGGCATCACGGAGCGACAATTCCCACCGAATGCACTAAACTGTGCAACAGACACACATGACCTTGATTTGAAATAGCAGCCCAAACTGTGAGCAGCCAGTGGGTAGCTTGTGAAGAGAAAAAAGGAAAAGGCAAAACAGTGGGGTCGATGCGCCTGCTGCTTTATCGAGCTCCCACTGTTTACAGTGCGCCGAGATTCGAACAGATAGTCCGATTTAAGGAATTAGAAGCACAGAGTTGTTCGTGTAACTATTGGTGCCTAAATCTAATGAGCGGAGGAAAAAGAGAAAGTCTAGACGAGCACTAGACCAGAGGAGGTAGCTTGAAATAGACGGGAGCAACTCGTCTCTATGGAAACCACAGGCGAAAACAGTGGCACACACTGCCATGAAAGACATGTAGGAGATGAGGATGAAAGAGGCAGAGAAGAGAGAGACGGAGGGAGAGAGAGAGAGGGGGAGAGAAAGGGACAGGGAGGGAGAGGAGGGGTGAGACGTGCCATGAAGACAAAGAGGGGTGGGGGGGGGAGACAGCGAGATCAGGAGAATGATGTGTGTTTGTCACAGCAGTAGATATCAATACCCCCAGTGGGCATCTCTCTTTAAAAGGATTGATTTAATTTCACCGAGACGACACAATATTCTCCTTTAAGGCTCCATGGGAGTAATTTCTCAAACGATGGCACTCAAGGCACAATTAAAAGTTCTCCCAGCTTCCAGGAGACGTGCACAAAGTGAAGAGTGCGAGCGACGGGAGGCTGCGTTCGTTTCTCTGTACGTGTCTGATGCTGAGCATGAATCAGCCTTAACTCACAAGTGCATGCTCAATCAGGGGGAATAATGATTTAACAAATACAAACACAAATTGTACAAATTGTACAAATACAAACTTATAATTATTCTACGTTTGTTTGTATAAAACTGATTGTATCTGTGAGGCTTTCCTGAATAAAGATAAAGAACCACATGATTGATAATCTGCTGATGAGAAAACTAAAGTCACACGTCATACAAATCCAACTAGAAATAAATTTAAAATATCTTCACAATATGCAAAAGTACCCATTGGACAGTAAACTACGCTAAACTGGCCCATAATTTAATAAATGTATGAAAATGTTTACGTCTACGTCCATTTTTATATTCAGTCTATGGTTGTAGGCAACATGGAGCCGGGTCAGTGTCGGCCTTTACTTTGACACATGGCCACTTGTGCATCAGCAGTCGACAGGCGTCTCCCTAAGTTAATTCCCAACTCGGCTATTACACAATTTCCAAATGGTTTGTGAGTTTTCACGACAGAAGTTGAGATAATGTGAGAGTCGCAGCCTCGGCTCCATCAGTCATCACTGTCATTAGGAGACAAGAGGACTGACGGGAGCCGCACCTCCCCAGAGACAAACTAATGACCCCGGTCTGTGCATCGGTCATAATGTGGCTTCACACGTCTAATATACGTTACAGGACATTTTGTGTCCAGGAGGAACTAGATTAAAAGCTGTGCACTGTACTGTAAACTTATATTTCTGTTCATCGTGTGTAGCTCGTAATATTTATTTTCACAAAATGAGCTCCATACATAGATTCACTCATTCTTAACTTAGAAAAATTACTTAGTTTTCTCTTTTACACAAAATACAGTGTTGATCTTGTTAATTTGGGAGAGTGATGCTGTGACTGATGAAGAAACGCATTATATTATTAACTTTTTATTATTTATCCTATTGACCATAGTTTATAAAACTAAAGTTTGCCATATTTAGTTCTAGGTGCTTTTAAATATACAGCTCTACTCTTCAGCAAAAACTTAACTTTTCTCATTATTGTCCAAAGAAACTAAAAGAAAATTAAAGAAATATTAATTTCCCTTAGGTTTCACTGTTTATGGAAATGTCATCTGCATCTAAAGATCTGAAATAACAGATACTTTCACTCACATTATACAGAATTCAATTAAAATCTGATTACAGGATCTTTTGATTCATTTGTAAAAAAAAGTATGAAATAAAATGGTGTTATTTTTTCAGGAAGGGTTTTGATTGCTGTCAGTTTTGTCCTTGAAGTCCCTGATAATCATCTTTCCAAACAAACACTACAAACAAAAAGAAGCTGTTTCAATTATTGTAAAATCCTTGAAAAACAATGTTAATTTGAACAACTCTCAGGTTTGGAGGTTTTAAAACTTTTAAAACTTTTGAATTCCCATCGCAGATTTACAGTTAACCAGTTTTTTCTTTTTTAACACCGTGCTTTCTGAGTTATGGCTGCGCTGCTTCAGCCAAATCAGAGTCGAGTCACGTTTCAGTCATGATGAGGTGGCAGGATTTGCCTCCTAATTCGCATGTGGCTCCACTGTCCTTAACCCACAAATCCATTTCTCACATTTGCTGGGGAAAAAGAAAATATAATTATTTGAGCATTGTAACGATCCTGCTGCTCCACACGTGCAACAAACCCCCGCTGTGGGTGTTTAGAAGACGGGATTGATGCAAGAATGGGGACATCTACCCAGAATACCCCTTATACATTATTCACGTGATTAATAAACCTCCTTCCACATATTATATAATCACTAACTTCTGCCTGGGTCGCCCCGGCACTGACCAGAGATCCATCATCGTCTCTGAACAAAGTGTCGCTCCCTTCCTCCCCAGGTATCACCACGGTGCTGACGATGACCACCCTGAGCACGGTGGCCAGGAACTCTCTCCCCAGAGTGTCCTACGTGACGGCCATGGACCTCTTCGTCACCGTCTGCTTCCTGTTCGTCTTCGCCGCCATGATCGAGTACGCGATGCTCAACTACTACTCCTACAGTATACGCAGACCTCCCGCCAGGATGCAGAGAATGGTAAGCCCGTGGTGAACGTGTGAGTAATGGGCTGGCGCTGGATATTAGCTCGGCAGTTGTCTGTTATTTATATTAACATCCACCTCCGCCACAGCCAAAGTTCCTCTTTGAGCGCGGCTGCATAAAACAGACTGTAAAGCACGAAGCTTTCATCAGCATCTTCCATATAATGATCTCATTAATGGAGCAACGTGGAAAAATGAACAGGCCTCGCTTCAAATGTCTGAGATTTCTCACATATACGAACGGCAGCGGCGTTTCCAAGCCTCAAACCAACTATTAAGAGACACAAACGACCCAAAACACACTTAATCCAACTACAAAGATACAAAACAACCGCAGGGATTCAAAACTACTACAAACAAATACAATCGAGATGTAAACCATTTACTAAAAGACACAAAATTAACACCAAGACACTCAGAACAACTGGAAAGACGCACAAACGTGACGCAAACGACCACTAAGAGACACAAGACGACTACAAAATGGACCAAAGAGGGACACAAACAAACAAAGACAGGCATGTTGTGTCTCAGTCAGGGAGGGAACTACAAAAGGGGGACAGATGCTGAGATGAGAATAGAGACATGATAACATTTGTGCCCCGTGATGTGCGAACCAAGAATTAGCCTGTGACAAGTGAGATGATGTGTGTTTCTCTGCATCCAGGCCTCGGTCCACATTTCAGCCTCGGCATCACACGATGATCCCAGAGCTGCTTCAGATGCTCTTTCAACTCAATTGATTGAATTCAGGCCATCGGTATTTTGGGTCTAATAATACCGGCCTTCAGAAACGCACATTGATTGAATCCATAGGATGTCAACACATATATATACACTGCACAGTGTCTCACACATGTCGTCTGTATGTGCATTCGACAGAAACCTTTTTATTCAGCAGCAGTGGTTCCTGTGCCAGAGCCTCATGCTCAGTGTGGGCGTCTCAAGGCTGCACCTGCCGCGCACGCTGTAATGGCAGCGGCACTCATCTGCCGCTCATTGTTGTTATGTTATGTCCCTCGTCCGCTGCACAACTGGCTCGCTGCTGTATTCTGGCCTGGTCTGTCTATGGGGACATACCCCCCCCTACGCACCCCACCCCCATCGATGTGGCCCCTTTGTGCCACCCACTCAGTCAGTTCTCTTTCTTACATCGAATTCTCTCTCTCTCTCTCTCTCTCTCTCTCTCTCTCTCTCTCTCTCTCTCTCTCTCTCTCTCTCTCTCCTCCCACTCCTCCTTTAAGAGCAGAGGAGTAGAGGACTGGGAAAAAACAAGACGTGTGTGAAGATTTTACCCCAATTAGATTGTCCCACACGGTTTCACAGGCATCGGGGAGGAAGTCACATAATTCATTTTCCTCTGGAGGACTCGCTCAGCATTCCTGTCCTTAACAAAAATCCGGCTACAGCTGCAATATGTGATAACAAATCAGGGGGAAAAACAATTATTCTTGTTATCATATGTTTATAGGTTTGTGAGACTCAGCCTGTCAACTATCATTTAACAATATTATATTCCTGTTGCAACGCCGCCTGACTGTAGAGTGCGTTCGGAGAAGTATGATGAGGAAAACATGTAAGATCACAGAGCTCGTACGCTGATCTCTGCTCTTACAACAGCCCCTTGCTTTGATTCTCTGAGAAAATCAAAGCCGGACAGGTTTTGCTGTTGCTGAGCTGTAACTGTAACCCGGGTGCAGGGTTAAGCAAAATGTTCACTGCTCCACCATAACACCGTTTTTTCCCATCTTGCCAAACAGGCCTACTCGTCTTTCAACATGAGTCGCAACCCCCGGACCATGATGCCCATGGGCAATTCCCTCTTCTGGCACGACTACGACGACAACTGCCTGTACGAGTGCTTGGACGGGAAGGACTGCAAGAGCTTCTTCTGCTGCTACGAGGAGTGTAAAGAAGGCGGCTGGAGGAAAGGACGGATCCACGTCAACATCGGCGAGCTGGATTCCTACTCCCGGGTGTTTTTCCCCACGTCCTTCTTGCTCTTCAACATCGTCTACTGGGTCAGCTACCTCTACCTCTAGTCGGTCACGGGCCGCGATCCGTGAGCCCTTGCTGAAACCGCCAGACTCCGCGGCTCGTGATGAGAGGTCAAAACTAAGCGTGGAAGAGGAAGTGAAGGGGATCCACTCTGCGGGGGGGGGGGCGTGGAAGACGCACGCTGCCTCAGGAGTGGTGGGACTGAAAAAGGAAAGGCAACGATACTTTTGAGCTGCGGCATTGCGAGGAGAATCAAGTGCTGAGCAGCAGAACCACAAGCCCGTCAACATTAACTTGAATGGAAACGTGCCGTTCATGATTCGCTCGGAAAACCAAACAACAAGACAGCTGTGACGTCAGGGGACAGGGGGTTGCGTTGCTGAATCTTGGTGGACGAGATGGCGAAGCACCCATAGTGCCTTCTTTAAACAGGGTGCCGCATTGAGAGACGCAGCTTCAGAGTTCCCTTCATTATCTTTATTACCTCATCCATCACACCGCTGCATGCTGAGCTGTTTATTCTTTGAAGAAACGAACCCAGAACACACTTCTCACCACTGGAAATGTGTAAAACTAACACTCACCCTTCATTTTGTAGCACATTTGGTTTTTTCGTTGTTCCCTAGAATTAGTTCTCCTTTCCGAACAATAGTAACGTTTTCTTATTATTCTTATTCTCGTTATTGGAATTAGTCTCACATCAGGTGTTGATTGTTAAATATGAGTTAGGGGCCGTGGTTGTCTGGTAAAATCTTGTTTACTAAGTCGGTGAGCTTTTGTTCATGATGCTTTGTGACCAGACGATGCATTTTACAGTAGATGCCAAGAAGATTCTGTGTTTTTTACCGATCCTTACACACCAAATGTATAAGAACCACATAAATACATAACAGTCTAATACTTAACATGATAATCTCATCTCCGGGCGTATTATGTATGTTACAGCACACGAATAAACAGATTAGGGTTCGTGCAATATGACAAAAACAGTTTCACATTTTTACTTTGCACACTTTTACTCTTATTTATATAATTTTGTGTGATGATTTATATGGTTGTTTATCAGACCCATGTGTTGAGCTGAAGGAATAGGTTGACATTTGGGGAAATGGACCGGCAGTAATTTGCCAACTAGTGGCCTGAGCAACTCTGATTTGTAATTTAACCTTTTCCCCAAGTTTTTGCAAACTTAGAACTTGTTTACTTTTTGTCTTGATGACGTCAGCATAAATTCAGTTTCCTCAGCACTAGTAGAGTTGTGTCAGTTGTTATAATATCGCTAGTGTTGAACTATTGAATTAGTGCTGTGGACTGATATTTACAGCTAACTCTGTTCAGAGGTTAAAAAAAACCCTCTAAAACCTCTAAAGGTGAAGTATTTACACATAAAATATACACATTTTACAAATAATCTGTATAAAAACCCTTTAAAAAGTATAAAAATTGCATCAACTAAAGTAAATAACTTTCAACTCTGGTATCAATCTTCTCAACTAGCTCTCGGCAAGAAGGCGAATAAGCACATTACCCATTAACGACGAGCTATTCCTTCAACGCTTTGGTTTTCAGGGGCACATGATGTAATTCTGGGTAACCACGAAAATAATTGTTCGCAATGAAAAACGGTTTGAGTACAAAATATGTTGGGAACAAACGAGCTGGATAAACATTAGTTTTGGCCGCGAGCCATTTGAACCCCGAAGCGCAGACACACACGTACAAACACACACACGTACAAACACACACGCGTACACACACACACACACATACACACACACACACATACAGCACGTGGCCTATTTATTTAGCGTTAGAGTCATTCCATCCAGAGCTGGAGTCTTTTTCTTTTTCTAGTGCCCGGCCGGCAGCGATCACAGGTGCTGTAAAGTAGGTTCTATATATTGTGATACTCCATAAACTCCATACATACATTGTTGCTGACTCACCCCCCCCTTTCCTCAAACACGTAAAGTTGACGCCATACGTGGAGTCGCACACAGAAGAAGACACACACACACACACACAGGGAGGGACGGTACCGAATGACGTTTTGTTTACTGTTATATGGTGTTTTTGCAGTCGTTTGGCTTTGTAGAACAATCAACCCCCTTCTCCTTCTCCTCCCGACACAAACACACACAACCCGCCACCCCCAACCCCAACCCCAGTATTTGTATGTTCAGAGAAAAAGCTTTTACGTAAGATGTATCTAATTAATGTTTCTATTTTCATACAGTTATCTATGGAATGTATGTTAGGGCCGGTAGCGAGGCCGGAGTCAATCTGGTTCCAGTTCAGTCAGCTCAAGCCGCTAAACGAGTTTATATTTAGGGCTGCTACATATTCATAAGGCCTCCAGACCCATTTGTGTCCTGTCCAGAGGTTTGTAATTACAAATCAAATTGCCTCCAGTGACGCTGGAGATTCAGCAGAAGGGCTGTTACCCTGTGGGCCATTACTTACTCTGCTGATTTAATATATTAGCTCATGTGAGACAGTGAAATTTCATTAGTATCCTGACATTAGATCTATCTATCTATCTATCCGTCCGTCTATATATCCACGAGCTGACTGAATGGAACAGAGCTTGGCCCACACAGCAGTAAACTCTCCTCACCTCTGATATTTCTACTACACTTTATAAGTGTCTGCGTCTGTTGAGATACTTCAATAAAACAAAATCACTATTTTCTACGTCTCGATGAAAATCACCCGTGTGTTTCAACTGACTGAGACCTGTGTTAGGAATCCGAGTGCTGACCCGGGATCAGCGCTGGCGAGCGTAATGAACCTCGAACGGGAGACCTAATCTCCGCGTTACGGTTGTCCAGGAAATCTGGTCCCTGTAGGGCGGGGCTGCACACAATGAACAGCCACCCTGATCCTGGATCAGCACTCCAAAGGAACATATTTTATGAAATCAGGATCTAGAGTGACAATAAGTATCTTTTTTCTAGTGCGTGGTACATTGCTTATATTAATAAATAACGTTTTTGTCAAGCGCTACTGTGAAGTCTTTTTGTGTGAGGATGAAACTCTCTGAGAGAATTATTCCCCCCCCCCTGTGTTGTTGAGCCTACAGGAGCAACATCGTGTCTTAAGCTGCCATGAGCCTCGTGTACACAGTTGGATTCTGCTGCGTTACAGCCACGGAGATCTGAGAACGTCTGAGACTGAGGGGAACGCAGCGCTGTTACTGAGAAGGGAATTCCATCATCTGGAGTTCAACACTTCAGTCCACACGCGTGTCTGAAAGGGTGATGATACTACGACAGACTGGGGGTTTTGGGTTAATGTTAAAGAATTCCACTATTTAATCAAAACAACGGACTTTCTCAAACTTGAACTTTGACGCTTTTTATAAAACTCCAAATTGCAAATTTATCCCAGATCGAGGTCAAGTGATTGGTAAGAAAGTCCTTTAAAGGTTGCAGAGCCCTGATGGATGATTCTTTCTCATCTTATGGTCATTAGACATTATCTCAAATGCACAAGATCAAATTAAGTATCTCTCAGGGCTAAACGGGAGAAACCCCAGAAAGAGGGACAGACACGAAAGTAGCAGAAGTAAAATTACTGCTTGGTGAAACAACCAAATGACGTATTGAATACTGAATGTAAAGTAAATACAACATTGGTAAAATTCCACATTAATGCACCCCCTTGCCTCCTTTCTTCTTGACCAGTCTATTGGTTTAACTTGATAATCACAGCTCTCAGCCAGAGATATTATTTAATCTTCCATGTAATGAGTTTTTCCTGCAGAGACAAGTGGGTGTTAACTGACTTTTTGTTTCGGCAAAGTCGAGAATTAAGTTCAACTGGGTCCAAGTTGTTTTTTTCTCGATGCAACCCGGGTTCTGTCAAGTACAGAACCTAGAAGCTAAGTAAAGAAGAACTCGACTTGATAACTGAAGCTCTCCACAGACTGGGCTCAGACAGAATCACTTCCAGTTGTCTTCAGGCAGTCTGCCTAATAACAATGACACCACGACTCTCCACTGACGGATGCATGAGCACATCGTTGCTTCACCCCGAGTTTCGGTGACCTAGTTTGAAGCAAAGCGTCGCGAACACGGTGCGAGCGAGTCAAAGGGTGAACGTCGCAGCGCGGAGCTCCACCGGGCGGAAAGCAGGACGGCACGGCAACACAGTGGATGTGGTGAGGAAGGCGGTAGAGAGCCGAGCTGTCAGGGTCTGTGTGTTAGAGTGTGTGTGTAGAGCAAGGCGACAGCTTTACTCACAACAAGAATGGACACCACTCCTGAGAATGTGTGTGTGTGTGTGTGTGTGTGTGTGTGTGTGTGTGTGTGTGTGTGTGTGTGTGTGTGTGTGTGTGTGTGTACATAAATTCATACAGCATGTGTTTATGCATGCTTGCCTGCATGCCTCAGTGAGAAGGGACTCTCTAGTGTGTGTGTGTGTGTGTGTGTGGGTATGAACAGATGTGTTTAATTACTGGATGTGTATACCACCTATTAGATAACAAATTAGGATTAAATTGTTTATGATACTTTTCATATTAATGCTGATATGAGGGGAGAAAGAAAAACTAAGGCATTATAGTATTGAAAGGTCCTAAACACAGACTGTTAATAAAGATGGACGATGCTTCTCCACTTCTTCCCACCATCCAGAACTTAAGCCAAAACAATAAGTTGAAAAAAGCGTAAGAAAGACACAACAGGAGTGAAATCCACCGGTTCACAGTTTCCTGTCTGACGCCAGCAACACAATCTGATCCTGTGAGGCCCCCCCGAGCCCCCGAGCGCTCTGCTCAGTGGATCTGGCAGCAGCAGCAGCAGCAGCCGGGTCCAGTCGTGTGTGTTTGTTTTGTGGGACTAAACGGTTTCAGCAGGGAGTTGAAAACCGTGTATCCCACTGCTCGGCCTAAAGCAACATATACTTATCCCACAGTTCCCAGTTAGGTCTGTGATACCATGAAACGATGCAGCGCTTCCATTTACGTGGCTGGCAGCTGGTTCGGTAACAGACGAAAACCAAGTGGGCGGCAGAAACTTAAAGGTTTTGTCTCGTCGGGACTTTAGAGTGCAAGGGGCATGGCTATTTCCTGGAGGCAGCGCGTACCAATGTTAGACCTGGTGTGTATCAAACTTGCACAAGAACCACGGTGTTCAAATAACATTACGTAATATTATATTTAAGTGTTTATTTTTTCCGATTCCGAAAATCGAAGCTATCAACACAATCCTTCTACGAGCTGAGAGTCAAGTTATCTGTCAGCAAAAACTTTCAACTCCAATGTCAAAAACGAGCCTTTAAAAGCAATCAATGATGCATTTCCATCTATATCATATAATTACATTCCTTTACTGCCTTTTCTTTGACTGTTGATCTGTTTAAATTGAAAATGTATTTCTGAGTTGGAGCATCTCTCTCAGGAAGAGGACAACTCCAGCATCATCCAGCAGGAGGACAGGGCGGCTCATCTGTTGCCTGAGAGGTAAAACCCAGGGTGAAGGAAAAAGCTTTAAATCACCCACTACAGCTGAGGAGGATATAAATAAGAGGCTGACAGGTGAGATGGACACCCCCCCCCCCCCAACAAGATTAAATTACAACCATGGACACACACACACACACACACAACTCTGTGGTGATGTAGTTCACGTTATAAACAATTAATGATCCTGAGATATGAGTAGGTCTGACAGATATATACGGTAACAATAAATACTGCAGGTTAGTGTGTCTCTCTGTGTGTGTGTGTGTGTGTGTGTGTGTGTGTGTGTCCTTCCTGCACATTAACCAAATGGTCCATGACAAAGCAGAGACAGTAAGTGACTCCTCAGCCTGACGTATCAATACACCAATGTCAAACAGACTCGGTACAACCGGCTGTGAACTGCCTCGTCGAACACGCACGCAGACGTTTGGGAACATCTCAATGTTTCTGCGACGTCTCCGTGCCGGTTTCGGCTGAGGCGCCGCAGCCACTTTGGTAATAAAGGGCTTTCAGGTGTGGCGGTGCTTCCTCAGGCAGCGTCACGTCCTGGGAAATAGCGCATGTGAAAAGCTGATTGCGTTCATATATTTGTCTCACAAGTGCACGGGGGCGTTTCTTCCTTTTCTGTTTTCTCTCGGTAGAAGCTGATCACTTCCAGACTTTAGGATCAATTCTGAATTTGAATAATGCAAGAAGTTTGTTATGACACCCCCTCTCCCCGACAGGGATGTGGGATAATATACTGAAAACAATCGTAGCTCTGCATTAAAGTGTTTCTGCTACACTACATTTATTTATTAGGCTCATACAGTTGTGTGACTGTGTCACTTTGTACCTGAAAAGCTCAGAAATGGTTTTAAGTTCCAGATAAACTGTAATTTTATGTCAAAATGAGTTGGTGGTTTGCTGAAGTGCAGCGAAGCAGCAGCTAAAACACAAGCTTTTAAGGTTCATTATACAGGGACCAGATTATCTTATCTTGCATTATTACATTACCTCACAGCGTCACTTCACTGGTACACTTCAGATTAGATTTTAAGATACTGGTTCGCTCCGGAATCAAACCTACATCACTGGTCTTCTGACGCCACAAGGATCTGCTCGCCATGCCACAAACTAGGCTGAAGACCAGGGCTGATTCTTTCTGTCGCCCACTCTAGGGAACTAACTCCCTCAATAATCTTTAAATCTTTAAAACATATTTTTATTAATGTGCTAACTGGGCTTGTGGTCTGAAATTACATTTACATTTTTGAGTCACCCTATAACACTGATTTTAATACTGTGGCACCATTTGGAGTATTGATGGGTTTAAGCCGTATTTATAAATACTTTGTTTTTCTACCTTTATTTGGGAACATTTTTCACTCGAGCATGTAACAAAATGTAAGTTTGTAAAGAATGTTACTTAGAAACACAACAAAATAAACAATCATGGTTTTACACGGCCCTGTGTGTGTCTGGTAACTGAAGCATGTTCATTTCTTCTCATTACTTCCTGATAAGAAAGTACACAAACTTGGAATGAGTGTGAGAATTGGGCGAGATAGGGCCGTGGCACGTCTCTGCCAGATCTCCACCGGCTGCCCAGATTCATGATGCACTGATATGAACCTTCCTCATGATAATGGGAAAAAATCGGGCTGGGGTCATTATCAGTTCTCGCTCTCTTAACCATCTGTTTATTTCCCCTGCAGCAGCAGCAGGAACGTGACAACACAAAGAAAACCATCACACATATCTGGAGCGTTAATAAAGGTGATGCAATTAACTGACTTTTGGAAACCGCCTGTGGTTAGCGACGGGCTGCTGCTCATTTCTAACACGATAAACAGATGAAATCGCTGCGGCTGAAGAAACCGGAAGATTTATGATCCAATGGAAGTGAATAACAAATCCTGTGTCGGGGCCCACGAGGATTAAATCATTCCAGTCATGCAACGGTGGAGCGGGATTGAGTCCTGATCAGTGACAGGATCAGAGGAACTCAATGAGAGGTTCACTCATCACACGGGACAAGGAGAAGGTTGCACTGCACTGCACAACGGAGATTTACAATCACTGGAAATGAACACAACTTCTAAACTAAAGCTGTGCTGTCGTTTCAGATTTAAGGCCTCACAGGAATATTCAGACATTTTGAAATGTGAGCCTATGACGTGTCCTGCTGACCGAGATACACAGATTCATATGTGTAAAGCAAAAATACAGTGGACAGGAAAAAGTTGCTTATTCATAAATCAAGTTGAATGTTAAATACTTTCTACAATTTACGACACTCATAACGCAACAATCTGTTTAGTTGTTACTGGCTCAGACTAAACTAAAATAAATGAGATTTCATTTCAGCCTAACAGATTTGTATAGTTTTAGAGTGAATATCACATATTCATGATGCAATCTATAGCAAAACATCTGAATATTGTCCGGGCCAAATACGATCCTGATAAAGTGAAGCGGAGCAAAGCTACTGAGGTTTTTAGTTTAGTAATAAATGATTAAATATGATAAATCATAATCAGTGAAACACCTGTTGCTGGTGCCTCATGAAAATGTATTGATTAGACGCCACTTCTCTGAACGCACGCTGCTTTAAATATTCTTTAAAACCACTGACATCACTCCGGTGGTCTGGTTCATCCGTCTCCAGCTTTAATTATTTACCAGTAACAAGTTGCTTGGAAGTTGTGCAGCAGCCGCAATGTGTTGCTGCTTATTTCTCTGGAGTGGTTTTGAACTGCAGCAGTAGAAAGAACCCAGGAGCTGGTGGTGAGTGTGTCCGCTTCACAACACAGGAGTGAAAGATGAAGAGTATATCCCTTATCCGTAATCGATGCCGTAAACTGCTGCATGTGTGTGTGTAGTTTACTGCATGAGCGGTTGTTGTCGTATATATCTGCCAGCGTTAATGGAAACTTCGCAGCAATTTCAGAAGTATATGAGGCATGAAAAATGTAAAAAAAATACCTTTCTACTCAAACTGAATCTTAACGTCTTGCAGGGGGACGGTTGGGTGGGTTTCAGACGGATGACGGCATCAGGAACATTGTCATTCATTACTCCTCTTTATGAGCGCGGGTACCTGGTGGAGCAGGAAACAGCCGGAGGGCAACACAGGCAGAAGAATGCTGCTTTTAAAAACTTTAATTTTGAGCTGAGCTGAGAATATATTTAATTGTTAATAGGGGATAAATATGAAAGTCAAAACAGGGAAAAAGCAGCACTTGAGAAAATCAGAGTGAAGCAGCAGAATACTGTGATTGTGATTGAGGCAACAACAATCTCTGCCTGACTGAATAAAACAGATATTCTGAAGAGTTCCCCCAAAAAAATTAAAACAAGTGTTTCCTTTTCATTACGGTTGCAAATTGGATTGTGGAATAAAGGCCTGTGTCCAACCCGCAAGACATTTGAGCCTCATCTGAGCTTTTTCATTTATGGAAACTCTGGGGAAATCTACTAGTTGGCGAGGTTTCCATATGCGGAAATGTTTACAACTCAGCGCAGCAGAAAGACATTCAAAAAAGGAATCAGACAGATCCTGCAGTTATTAGGACGATAGACGTATAGAGTGGTGATAGTGAACGAAAAACAGTGAAGTCGTGGGCCAGAAAACCAAAACAACGAGCTGGAAGACATTAATATGCAACATAAATCTCACATTTATTGCTAAGTGCAGCTTTAACAATGTGTTTTTCTACCTTTCCATATAAAACAGTCGTGAACGCAGCAGAAAACCCATTAAAACCATCTCTTGGGCTGTGGTTAAAAAGTTTTCTAAGTTTACCTTCTCCTACTTTCCTGCTCCGAATCCAGTTCCACACACATTTAACAATCAAACTATTTAAGGCTGCTCGGCATCGACAAGGCGCCGCAACTGCTGCCAGCAGACGGGGGTGAGGCCAACTCAGCAGAGAGCAGAAAGCTCCGGTGCTGTTTCGGCACTTCATAGCATATTATACAAATTGCATGTATCTTGTCAAATGGAGTTTGCAAAGGCGGGGGGGGGAAAGAGAAATTGTTGCCAAGTATTGATTTTGGAGCAATTCAGATGAAATGTAAGCTCCTCTTCCTCCTCACAGATGAAATGTGAACTCTTCCTCCTCACTGATAACCTGTGACTCAGCCGACACGTCTCCAACTTCTTACCGGATAGATAAACACCCAGAGAAAGCACAGCGGCATTCTCCTGTTTCACTGTCTACACAAAACCACGGCTCGGGGGAAATCCTCGGACCATCGCGGTCATTATCGCCGAGTGATTAAGAGAAATGAGCAGCCGTCGACCAAACATCTGCGGCAGCTCAGTAAAGTGGGAACCTGAGGCACAATCACCACGTCCACCAGCTGTCACCACTGGGCCGGCACACTCTATTGTGATATTTCTGGAACCTCTATTGGTTTGTGTTTGAGCTTCTTGGCTGGTTTCACAAGATAACTTTTTCTTCTGTAAACCACTGATCCCTTTGGCTGTAAGTTCAAGTCCAAACTGGTAGAATATGTGATCATGTTGTGGAATAATAACAAAAGACAAACAGCGATCGGGTCCTACTTGGGATTGACCTGCCGCTCTATTCACACACTTCATGTTCTTTATGGGCGCTGGACTAAAAGGATTCTAAGCACACACGTTGGTTTGCTTTCATCTGAATCACACAAAAGACCTTGAGAAGCCCCACGCGAGCTGGACCAGTGGGTGTCTTAATGGATACGAGATGCGAGGCAGGAAAACAAACAAAAATGTTTTCAGTCCTTACCCCCCCGACCTCGGCTACAAGCCATCCTCTGTCTTTGCCGTGCTCTTTTATTCGAACGCCTTTAGAAATGGCGCCAGGTGGAATGCCAATCCAGACGCAGGGGTGTCTCTCGCCGTGCGGAGGTTTTTTAGTTCCATTTAACAAACCACAAAAAAAAAAAGAACAAACCTGAGGCAGAATCAGCACCAATCTCCTGGCAGCTGCTACCTAGCAAGGATGCTCTCTCTGGAGTCGGGAGAGGATGAGGCCAGATGCCAGATGCCAGAGGTGCAACGTTCAGAGCAGCAACAACTGGGCCAGAAAGTGGAATTTAGTCATAAACGCACCTGGTTTCTCCTCGAAATTGATATGAAGATGCTTTTAAAATTTTGTTGCAAGGTTTTTTATCGAATAACACTCAAGGTTTCAGGAATTCAGGGGCAAAGAAACTTAATTCCAGGCGTTGGAATGTGATCACAGGTTCGGATTTGCCAGGAGAGATTTTGTGAAATAGCCTCGTGAAATAGAAACGTGAATATACCTTTACGACTTGTCGTTTTCAGAGTCATGAGGGGGTGAGAGCTTCTCCCAGCATGCACTAGGAGGCTCATTCAGTGGAAGATGAGGGTGTGTGAGGAAGATGGCAGATATCCCTGAACTTGTATCTCACTCCCTGTGGGACATGCTGCACAGACGACGTGAACGAGGACAGACGGAGACTAAATCTGTCGGAAGAGGATGTTGAACCAGGGAATGGTTGGGTAGTTAATTTACTTTTGCAGCACGTTCGCTAACAGAGCTTCAGTCTAGTTGGTGTCAACAGGGACTAAATATGTCCCCTTGGTCATTTACAGAGCAAATACACCTGTTGTCAGTTACTGAGATATTTGTTTTCGTTTAGTTTTATTCAGTTTTGCGTCCAACACGTGTGAGAAACAACAACGAGGGCAGAAAACGTGCAGAGCAACTTACACCGACGTCTCTGGACTCCAACCAGAAAGACCCACAGACAATAAGTGAACCCTGCCCTTCCTTTACTGGAGGACACCTCCCCCTTTACACTGTCTTTCCACAGGAGAGTCACCATGATCCCAGTGTTTGTCCAATGCACAGGTTGAGATGTTTGTGCGAGTCAACTCTTTTCTTTCCCTGCACAGGGATCTGGGGCTGAGATGCCCATCGTATTGATTGGAGTGTTCTCTTAAAGCCGTCATCGCAGACACTCGACTGCTTAATTGGCCTGACGACACAAAACCCATACATGAGAGAGTGAAGGGTGCAATCATGTCAAGTAGAGAAGCTTTAAACACACCGGCTCTTTTAGAAGCTGGAGACACTTTCTCTTTCTTTTTTTTTTCACCCCCACCACCATGTCTCCTTTTGAGCTCGCTGGAGTCAAATAAAATATTCAGGCTTCATCCCTGCGAGCTGAAGACACTCCGGATGGAATTTTTCTGAATGCACACTCCGCCTTTCTCTCTTTCTGTCTCACTATATCTCTGTCACACACACACACACACACACACACGTATATATATCCACATGCACACCAACCCCACCGCCAATGCCAAAAACATACACTGCTGTGCACTTACGAGGCAGAGACTACATTGAGAGTATTTATAACCCAATCAGACGCGTATTCAGCCTTTTCTTTCTCCTCTTTCCACGGTTGCTTGTGTATAAATGTTAAAGCTGCGAAATCGACACATCAACATGAGCCTAGCATGTGCCTGTGCGTGTCTGTGCGTGGGTGTGTGTGTGTGTGTCTGCAAATCCAGCAGGCATATGTGGCAGCAGGTGGAAATCCTCAAAAGAAACTGTAATTAAAAAGTCATTGTTGCCCGTGTACACCGGATGTTCTCGTCACTTGTTTAACAGCAGAGACGTGTGTGTGTATGAAAGGTGAATAATCTGTGTGCACATGTGTACATGCGTCTGCCTTTTCAGCCGATAATCAGGGTTGTCAGCCGAAGACGTGTAACTGCAGATGGCAGATGAGGAGGTGAAGTCTTGTGTCATGTCATTTACCAGGAAACTGCTGCCGCGTTGTTGTTATGCAGTCAGTGCTGGGTGACTGGAAGGAGCGTGTGTGTGTGTGTGTGTGTGTGTGTGTGTGTGTGTGTGTGTGTGTGTGTGTGTGTGTGTGTGTGTGTGTGTGTGTGCGTGCGTGTGTGATGTTAGAATCACACCTTCAGTGAAATCTTGGCACGAAATGACAAGTTGTATTCCTTAACTGCCGCAGAGCTTGATAGTGGGAGGACGACAGCGTATGAATGTTCTTAGATAGTGTTTGTTTTAATGTGTTCATGAAGATGTTTCATTACTGTCACGTCATTTGCTTTGTACGTTTATACAGAATAATGAACAAAGCTCAAACTGGAAGATCGAAAAAGAAGAAGTGCGGCACAAAGGGAGAGTAACAAAATTTGAATGCATGATGGTGTTGTGCTGAGCTCCTGTGGTTTTCATCTGTCAAGCAGGTGGAAAAATGGAGAAAAAGCACATTTAAAGACCGAGGAAATGTGTTTATAAAAATAGAGCTAGTACAGTTCAGGGATGTTTAAACAGCTGCAGGACTATATTAATATATTTGGCAGGTCTTGGCCCCGGCTCTGTCCCGCCCCCTGGCTTGCATTGCACCCAACCAGCGCTCTTCTCGTCTTATCAACCACGAGATCCAGGAATTATTCGCTGGTAAACAGGTGAAAATGTCACAAACGGACATATAGGTGAAAACATAACCTGCGCTTTCCTTCTTCAGCAGTGACACATCAGATCTCAGATGGGTTTTATCAGTTATATCCAAGGTAATGACTAGTAAAACATTATTTTTTTTATCATCGCCCTCATTAAAAGCTTGATTTGTAATAAAAAATACAGATTAAATGACTTTCTCAGTCATTAAACTATCTACGGAAGAGGAGATGTGGAGCAACTGTGTCCAATATCTCCAGCTCTCGGCATACGGACGGAATGAAAGAGAAAATCTTCTACCAATCTTTCTGTGATCAGGGAAAGAGGAAACAAGATGCCTTCCTTTCAAGCACATCACATGGGTTGTGGTCCATGAGTGTGCACCTGCGTAATAAGAAAACATCCCTCTCCGCTGAAGAGTTGTTCAGCTCGGATCTGTGATCATCCGTAAATTAAGGATCGCAGGGACAGCGGCTCGCTTCTCCTCGGATCTGCCGAGTTCCAATTCAATACATCAATAGCAGGAGGAGATGAAAAAGCAAGAGAGGGAGGAAAGTGGCCTTGAGGTTGACCACTGTCATCAACTAGGGCTAATGGCCCCATTATTACATGTTAATACGCCCGTCACATGCTCAGTAATTACAGGGACAGAAAAAAACACGTGGCTTCTACACAGATTCAAATTCACCCTCTTCTCCTTCTTCTTCTTCTAGCTCCTCGTACAGTACGTGGCCCCAAAGCAGGTCCCACGCCCGAGATGTACGAGCAGTCTTTCTATTTTATGACAACAAAATTCAGTGTTGTTGCCACACCTCATCAACACCCTGCCGCCTCCTCCTCGGCGACTGCATCAATCAGGCGCTTTAGCTGCTGCGCGGCCAGACCACACATCAATCTTTGGCTGATTTGAGAGTTTCACCTCGTGAGAATGCGCCCGTGTGGAAGGTGCTGCTACGCCGCATGGAGACAGTGTTTACATGCAGCTATTTACAGAGTTGAATGATTAAGCTTCTTAACAGACTTTGAGTTGCCTCACCCGAACTAAACCATGTTTTATTAGCTCTACCTAAAGCTGGACATGAGGCGAAAAGTTGGGTTCAGACTTTTCCCCGATTTTCAGGAGATTGTCAGACACGTTCGCAAATGTTGGGAGTGTTCAGGTGAAGGGTGGCGTCTGGGTGAAGCCACTCAAATTACACAACAGACAGTTTTTCATGGATTGCGTTGTAATTTTTGATCCGGTCCTCAGTGCAACATCTCCAGACGCGGCTGTAAACAGAATATTGAGAGCAGGCAAACGGAGCTCCGGCTGAAATTGGTTGCACTGTGCTCGGCAAACAACAATCTGTGACAATGTGCGGCGGTGGTGGTGAGTGAAAGAAATATAAATCATGAAAATAACAGCAAGGAATTCCTCTCTACCTACTTCATATTCAAAACTTGTTCAATGATTTCTTTGAGATATTCCTTGTTTGAATGTTGAATATTTCAATAACTCGCTGCATTTCTGATGGTGTGAGAAAAGATGGGGGGATGAAACAGACGACACACGGCTCAGGTCGAGGCTTTCTGCTGGGACAGAGCTGATTTCCTTCAATCATCAGAGCTCGACTGCTTCTCTCCAGAGCTATATATCATAGGACTTATACTACAAATGTTAAGATAAAACAGTTTAATTTATTCTTAGAAAAACAAACAGACTTAAAGTTTGATTTGGTTTCAAGTTGGATAGTTTAAAGCAACAATTTACCTTAAAAAGGAAGCTTCAAAACTAAAAACTTTTCAAATATGAAGAATTCCACAGAGTTTGTTGAATTTCAAACCACTTAATCCCTCGGACACGGAAGTAAAAGTTACATCGTGTGTCTTATGCAACTTGAACAATTAAAGTCAAATTCATATTTGATCAAATGCAACAGAGCTCGATTCAATTGACTCAAGAGTTTCAGTCTTTTCTCGGATCATTAACATTTCCCCATGAATCCCACTCGTGCAGCTAAATGCTCCACAGCTGTCTCCACTGTGTCCGGCCCTTTAAATCTCAGGTGCTCTCTCAGTAAATAATTGAAAGCAGGATTATTTTCCACAGTGAAAGAATCATTCTGCAAATCAAATGTTATTGATCATATGAGGCACAGAGACAAACATTCCCCTAAAGAAAAAGGCCAATTCAAAAGTAATCCTCCATCACAGTGCCCTTCTATCTTCACGTGCGTAATTCATCTTTGAGTAATCCTGACTGAACGTCTGGGAAACAAACACAACGAACAACACGCTTCCTTGTTTCCATCAGACTCGTGTTTCCATAATTCATAAGATCTGTATTTCCAGTCACCGCCTGCTCGCTTGCTGCGACTGAAACTAAACGCTGTTACACTCTGTGAATCATTCAGGTCTGAATGTCAGGTGTGTGTGTGTGTGTGTGTGTGTGTGTGTGTGTGTGTGTGTGTGTGTGTGTGTGTGTGTGTGTGTGTGTGTGTGTTCAGGGTCCGACACAATCCTCATGTAAATTTCACCTCCAGCTTCTGAATGACATTCAAAATCCTTTCAATAATGAATATGACAGGCTGCGGTGCCCAGTGGCCTCGTTCCACTGGTGAAGGTGTTTGTTGGTTCTATCTTCTCACTGATCTTTGACCCGCTAATCGATTTACTGCTGATCTATGAAAAGAAGATGTTTCACTCTGTGCTTCAGTTAAAGACGTTTTGTGTTCTACTGTTCAGCAAGTGGACAGGAAATGGAAACGAGATCATCTCAAGACAAACAGACTCTTTAGCACTTACCAGATTATTTAAGTCAATTATAGGCGTCTGATAGGTTGTGTCTAAAGCTTCTTTATTGGCTATTTCTTACAATGTTGGACCCTTATCATCATTTAGCACGATTAGCACATGGAGATTATTTTGTTGATCAATAAAGAAAACAGTAAAACAAGCTTGTAACAATTAACTCCAGCCCAAGGTGCCTCGGCCAACGAGCGACAGAAAACCAATCGGGTAAATTGACCCATAAGTTTTGTTTGTATCGGTGAGTGATCCCAACAAGGTGCCGCTCTGCCCTCATCTGTAAAGGTCATGTGTGAAGAATTCTGTTTTTCTTTAAGGAAAAAGGAAATTTCACATGAACTAGGAGCAGCCCTATATTGGCATGTTCTGCGAAAAAATTAAACATCCGGTTAAAACACAACTTCCTTGGACGTAAGTGACTGCACATGTAATTTATTCATTTGAATAAAAGTGAACTCAGCTTCTCTTCAAGCAGCCGAGTATCCGCTCAGGGTTCGATGACATTTTAAAGGCCCTGTTAAATTACGGGAGGAGAAAGCTGTCACCTGTCAGAGGGCTCACCGCTGCACGGCCTAACGACAGGTCAAAACACCATTTAACATCAGCGCCGGTCGTCCATACTAATGCGCTGATGTGTCATGATAAAGTGTCTATACTATTCAGATTGCTCTGGTATTTATAGCCCCCTGTTTCCTCACGGCCTTGGCAGCCCCATCTCAGGCTGGGAGGTGAAAGCTGATTGCAGTTTAATCTTCAGTGGCTCTTCGCTATCATCTCATTTCTCATGGTTGATAGTAGAAGTGATGAGTGTCCATGAACGGGGCCGAGGGAAGAGAAGAAGAAGAAGAAGGAGAGCGGCTGCCTTTAAGTGGAGATACGTCTTTATGGTGGGATGGGATGTGGCTGGTGGGAATAAAGCTTTCTTCACTCAAGGTCGACCTCAAAGTGAAGCCAGCGTCGAGAACAGGAGCAAGTTCTGCTGCCACTTCACAGAATGCCGAACAATAAGATGTGATTAACGTTAAGAATAAGACACAACGGTAAGATCTGTCTTGTTACTGAGCTGGAAGCTGTGGGAGAGACGCCTGATCAGACAGAGGTCAGAAGGTTAATCCAATGAAACCTGCAGTGTTTCTTTCACTCGATACCGTGAACCACTGCTCATCAGTGAGGTGTGACTGACTGATCTGCTCCAGCTAGGTCAATACATGGATTTACGTTTTCATCTAGTCGGTGACAGAGCAGGTAGAGAACAGTGCTTTGTTGATGATCGGTGTAAAACGCAGGAGTAGCCCAGAGGTTACAGGTACAGAGGCAGGCTCGTGCCGCGGATGCTTCTTTTCAAATATCGAATGTACTGCCGCAAGGCTCTGAAGCAAGGCACCAAGCTCACAGCTTCTCTATATACTCTACAATGAAGGTTCCACTATACTCCAACCCAAGTGCATATCAAATCTCGATTGACTAACTTCTCGCTCTCTGTTCGAAACATCTACGACGTCAACAGGTCAATTTATTTTACTGCGTGAATATGAAACAAAACACAAATAGATTGTTTAGTGTCCTCATTAAAAGCCTGGATAACACATGAGAATACAGAAATATATTTAGTACAGAGTGATGTAAATAAATATACATATCAAATTATATGTGATAAGTAGATTCTGCATATTTTCTTCAAATGAATTGTTTGATATTTTGGGAAATACAACATAATATAATTACTCTGAGTGTGTTTTTGTCACGTAGTGTTCTGTTGCTGGAGAACTGGTTAAATTTGTTGCATGAATACTTAATACGGTCACATTTTTTTGCATAAAGGCAATTTGCATTGTTTGTATTTTGTTGTTTTCTTTGCAATAAATACTTGATCTAAAAAGGGAAATGGAGGAACTGCTTTCAGCTGCACATTAAATGTAATAAATGATAAGTGGTTGATGTTCAAGTCACCAAAACAAGTGGTTAGTCTTGTTTTTTTGTGTATTAACACTTAAATGTGTGTACTATGTTGATTATAGAGTTAGTACACAGTGAGTGTTCAGTATGGATTCAGGACACAGCTTGTGTCTCAGACTTTAAACAGGAGAAAAGAGCAAGTAGACTCATTTCAATTTAGGTGAAATGACAATATGTAAATGAGGAAGCAGTCACATCTCTGCAATTGTAGATTAAGTATTTAGAAGAGAGATCCGTTATCCCAAAGGACTTCGGGGCTAAAATACTGCTTGTCCTTGCAGGATTGTGGGAATAGAAGTGAGCCGGAGTGGAATGTGAATCAAGATCAATGTGCAACGTGCAGCTCTGTGCACGCTGGCACGATACAGAAGTACAGTATCACGTTGGTATGAAGCGTTCAGACTGATGGCCTATGGACAAAGCTGCTATTTCTCTTTTAATAAATGCTTTCTTTTGATCCATTAAATCAATCTTAGATCTACAAAGCACTGATTTCTGCTCTGATATTTATTTCAAACTCTTTTTTCCCCCACGACATTGATTGACAGAAGCAGCACGACATGTCAGTAATTAATTACTAACAGTGGAGTCATTTGCATGAAAATGAGGATCTTTTTATAATATGTATTATCATATACTACCATTATATGAGTCCTACCCTATCATTGGAAAGTTGGATGTCAGAAAGTTTCAGTGTGAACAGGTAAGAGTTGGATCAAACAATTCCAGCTGTGAAGGAAATGACTGGCAGACGACAATGTGTGTGAGTGTGTGAGTGTGAGTGGAGGGAGAGTGGTGTGGGTTAAACTGGGGGGGGGGTATATGGGAAGACTGGGGTGAAAGTGAGAAGAAGATGGTGGTGGGGAAGAGGACGGAGCCAGATGAGCCGAGGAAACCGAAATAGAGCGGAAGGGAGAGGGGCGAGGCTGGGGGTGACAGGAGAGTTTGCGAGGCTGAGGGTGGAGAGAGAGAAAAGCCTTAGTGGGAGATAAGGGAGGGGGCACAGAGGGGGAGGGGGTGAGATGGAGAGAGGAGGAAGGACAGAGAGACAGAGATAAGGTGCAGCCTGCTGATGTGGAGCTCAGGGGGGGAGCACGACTCAACATCGCTACTCCTCCGCTTGAGGGAATTATTCCCCCCTAAAAAAAAGAGAAACAACTCATCTATCCTTCAAAGGTGGTGAAAAAGAAAAGGTGCGAAACATTCCTCCAGCGCTGGCTCCTTTCTGTTCTCCAAAAAACAGCTTCTAGCTTTACGTTGCTTTTCAGCAAGCAGCGAAAGCCTTTCAGCGGCAGCTCCCCACGCGTTTTTTCAAATGGAGTCACAAAGAGATAAAAGATGTTATCCCCTGTTAGCACTTCATCAAAGAAACGGACAGATTAATGTGCTCGAAGCCGACGCGCTCACCTTCCATGTGTGAAGCCTTGACACCAGAAAACGCTTTTTCTATCTGATTTCATGATTTATTGGGATTTTCCACATAAAAGCTACACGACATTGAAATGACACAAATATCGAAGAAGACAAAAAATCCTAATAAGTTTGAAATTGAGTTTAAAAAGCTGAAATAAATAAATAAATCTTAATGACTGGAGTAAATAAAAGTTACGCTCGGATAAGGGGGAAAAGGGTGAGAAAAACAAAAGGGTATAAATAACACCAGGCCACCGAGTTACTCAGAGGGGAGAAGAGGTGCTTTTCCCCTAGATGTTTTATAATTGCTTTTTAAATTCAATTTGACTCGTTGCCAGTGGGACATACAAAGACAGACTACTACTACGCATTGAGACTTTCAGAGACCAATCAGAGAACCCCTGATTGGTCGACTGCCGGAACCTGCGTTCGGCTCTGTGGTACTTTTTTTTAAAAAGTAGACGTTACAGGCAAACTAAAAAACTGACTCCATTAATATTCTGGAAACATCAACACGTACTGGAACAGAGTCAAGTCATTATGCTTCTCTGCTAACAAGGGATTTAAAATCTGATATAATAGAGCGGGGAAGCAGAAAGAAACTGTGATTACATTGACAGAGTTTTTCCGAGAAGGCTGCTGCTGCTGCTGTGGCCAGGAATGACACTAAAACAGAAATGTTGGAGGTAAGTGGAAGTTACCGGAAGAACCGGAAGTTACCGGAAGAACCTATTAGAGTCTATTAGAGGTTCCGGAAAAAACTGAAAGAGCTGAAAGATAATCGCCTCTTTTGTAAACTATGCTCCAAAGTTGTGGAGCAGACTGCCGCTAGATATCAGAGAAGCTAGTTCTGTAAACTTCTTTAAAAGAAAACGTTAAAAATGTCTCTTTAACTAGATCTTTTCTGTTTTTATGCATTTTTTAAATTTAATTTTACTCTTTCTTTTTTATTTTATCTTTAAAATGTCATTTTAACACGTTCTTATGTCACTAAAATCTGTTCTTATATGAATTTTATTTTTAAATGTTTATATTTTTATCCTTATTGTATGTAAAGCACTTTGAGCAGCATTTCCTGTATGAAATAGAAATAAAGTGTATTATTATTATCATACTAACTTCCCTCTGGGGACGCTCTTTTCAGTCTGAAGATAAATTACTTCATCTACAAGTGACATCCCCACTTCTTTGTTTCAGCCAGTTGATAGAGGATCATGCACAAGTACAATCGGGCCGAGCTTCTGTGGTATTGATCCAGAAAAGGGGGATAATTAGCAGTGAGACACGTTGTGTTGACGTGTGTCTCCTGTTTGTGGACACGTCGCAGTGGAAGACGCAGCAGAGCAGACGTCAGTGCTCGGTCATATCGGTTTTGTTTGAGAAATGAATATCTCTGGATCTTTATGATTCCTATCATCTACCTGCTTGTGTGCATACAGACAGGGATCGCATGAGCACATGAGATGTTAAGAGGGACAATGAGAAAAGATAGACTAGTCCCAGAAAGGAAACCCCCCCACACACACACCCACTCTTTATGTAGCTGCAGTCCTGTGCACTGTGTTCTGGACAATTGAGGCTGACAGTGGAGAAATTGGTTCCTCTGCCGGCTGTGAACACCGACGCCCACACACACCCCCACATGTTCACTGCAGGTGTTTTCTGCTGTGCTGGAAATGATTCACACCGCATGAGGACACGAGGGGCCAGGTGAACAACATGCAACACCGACAGCGATCGTCACAGGGCGTCTGCAAAGGACAGAGACCTGCTATTCAGTTCAGTCTCAGGGGACAAAAAGAGAGACGTCTTTTAAAGAAGAGAATTGTAAAAGCTGAAGCAGCCATATCCTGAGTTCCAGTCCCTATAGGCTGTTAATAAAGATGGATGACATGTCTTCTTCCCACTATCCAGAGATGAAGCCAAACTATACTGGGCGAACGCTGCCAACTTGGATCCTACAGTTCCCATAATGCAGCTCTGTGACAACTTCTATGAGACACATTCGATTGCCTGTTTAAAAATTCCTCTCTCAGCCTCGACGGCCTCTGTTTGTGATGCGGTTCCTCTGTCTGGTTTTCACAGGGTGACGATTGACCTTCATGTGTGAAAACTGACACCGGACTAAAGTTTATGAGCAGATGGACGCAGCACGTTTGCCAAGTCTGAGTTTGGCATCTGCGACGGAACAGAGAAGAAAAAGAAAAATCCACATTGCACGATTTGAGCGTTTTACTTTCCAAGCCAAACCTCCGTATGTGTCTGCTAAATTTCCCCGACAACCACTCGATACATGTTTGTTTCATCTCCTGTTTCTCTCCCTGTTCACCTGGCATGATGGGTTTGAGGTGTTTCTATTCATCGTGCATGTTTTATGTATTTTTTTGTTGTTTTTGTTTTCATTGTCTTCCTCCCTCCCTGTTTTGAGCCAGGTTGATTCAATCATGCATGACAACTGAAACATAACTAATCTTCTGGGGAGCAGAGTGGTGCAGCAGCAGCAGCAGCGGCACAGGACAGAAATAAAATGTGGGACTGACACGTTTTTATTTTTAGCGCCGGTTTTAGGGGAGGTATCCCGACTTTTAAAGAAAGGAATAGGAATTAGACGAGAGGCAATCTGCGTGATGTTGCTCCCTCATGTAAACTGCTTTAAATAAATGATGTCTCCTCTGAAAGGCTCAGTGCTCTTATACCTGCAGCCCGGCAGAGAAAGGACAGGCTGCTCTCTTATTCTCCCCCCCCTCTCTGTCTTTCCATACACTGACTCTATCAACTGTATTTACATCAAATCATTAATGTCCAATGCTGAACAAGTGGAACTCCTCCTCCTCCTCATCTTTCCATCTTTCCGTCTGTCTCCTCTCGTTTTTGCCGTCTCTGTTTATTCTCCCAGAGGAGGAGAGAAGAGGAAATCCTTCAATGGAGCCTCGTCAAACCATTACAGAATCAAAACGAACAGAGAGGGCAGCCCACTGAAGTCAAAGGGAACCTAATAGCTGGGGCCGGCTGGAGGACAGTGTTCAAGTTGCTCCTTCTGAAAGTTTCATGCTCGACTCTGAAGTCGGCGGAGTTAAACGATGTTGTTAAACCGACTGTGACGCAGCATCTTGCAGGACCTGAAAGGACTTTGTCGGATTTGTGGGAATCTGCTAAAAATATGTTTTAAGTGGAGGTTCTCTTAAAGGTAACAGCAGGGGAATAAAAGTTTAATAAATAGTGACCTGGGGCGTCCTAGTAGCTCGTCTGGTAGGTGAGGACTTCATGTCTTCACCTGTCTCTTCCCCAGCTCACCTCTCTGTTGCTGGACTTAATAAAGGCCAATATTTCCCCCCCAAAAAACACCTGTGATCAGTCAGTTACTCTATTTTCTTTGTACTGAGCCTTTTACTCGCCCCTGTTTTATATATTATATTTCTCTAAATTCAAAAAGCCATGACTCTGAGCTTGTGGACAACAGCTGGAACATTTAGACGTCATTAGAGGAGAACATTAAATCAGTACATTATAGAACGGACGGGTCGTCTGGTTGTGTTTGTTTCTGTGCAATTTATTATTCGACTGCACTTTCTGACTTTCCATCGCACACGGCGGCGACTCACCGCAAAGTCCGTCCTGCAAACTCAGACACTACATCATCACCAAAGCTCTTCTCCAAACAGAGCAGGCTCGTAGCGCTCTGCCATTAAGTGTAGTGCATCAGCAAGTGCACTGTGTTGCTGCTCTGTAATGGAAGGAGCAGGAATAGCTGAGAGGCCTTCACATGCTGTGTGTGTGTGTGTGTGTGTGTGTGTGTGTGTGTGTGTGTGTGTGTGTGTGTGTGTGTGTGTGTGTGTGTGTGCAAGACCTCTGTTGACTTTTCAAAGTATAAATAAAATACAGAACAGAACGTACAGCTTGAACACATTCTGTGTTTTTGGCCCGTTTCACTGTGTCAGAACGCGAATAGAAGTGTTTGCTTTTGCTTATTGTGTGTTTATTTGCTAAAAAGCCAGTGACTCAGAGAGACGTGCACATACACACTCTTGTATTTTTTGGATTTAATGTGGTGGCGAGGGCTATGCAAATTAGCGGGGAGCCAGGAGCGGTGAGCGAAGGTGTTAATTGAGGGTTGAGCCACAGTGTGTGCTTTTTCGCCGAGCGCTGACGTCTTCCTTGAGTGCAACACGCCTTAATTGCTCATTCTTGTTGGCAGGAGGAAACATGCAAATCAAAAAATGCCATTTGGAAACCTTTGGAATATGCTGCTGTGACTGGGTGCACTCCATGTTTCTGTCATACGCTGCTTTGATGCTTCGGGAAAATGTAAAAGCCAATTAATTTCCACTTCCTGCGTTAAGTCTGCTGAAGCCCATGTTTGTGTTTGTGCATAATCAACGGAGAATATTTAATAAAGAACAATACGACCTCGGATTTGCTCGTGTTTTTAATCCGAAATTGAAATTTGTCGTGATACAAGAAAGTGCATTAATCGATCTTTGGTTTCCATTAACTTCCATTAACTTTCCAGACTTTTCCGAGTTCACTGTGACCTTTGACTTTCAACCAATTTCATCAAATACTAGTTACAATATGATGAAATCCCCCAAAGGCTATCTTGAGATATCTTGTTAAAAAAGATCCTAAGACCACAGACGGACGGCCACTGGTTTTACTGGTCTGAGTTGTAGAACTTACTCTCAAACAGCTAAATGCTCCACTAATGCAACCAGCTAATCTCAAACCACTGTCGCCTGCGTCCTGGTCACTGGAACCACCCATGATCACGTTATTTACGCTGATTTGATCCATTGAGCATATGTATAAATATTGATATGGGCCGGTCTAATTTTTACAGCTTCTCCATTTTGTTCCTCTGCGTCTTTTTCTACCTTCGGGTATAAAACAATAATGAAACTGTCTGTATCCAGGTCGTGAAAGCTTTCACAGTGAGTGTAGAAATCTGCCTCTGTCTGGACTGGTCGACCTTTTCCTGGGAAGAATCCTCTGGCTTCCAGGAAGTGATGCATTTTACATTTGCAGTTTGTTCGGGATAAATAAAACATGGACGAAAATGAACAGCAACAGCCGCTCCTGACTACAAGTAAACAGACAAAGAAGTGCAGCCATCTGTTCCAGGTTTCCCTTCACATCAGCAATTAATTCAAAAGTGGATTTCACTTCTTTTTTCTCAGCTGTTTGGAAACACAGCTCCACATGACAGGTTTTTAACTTTGTGCAGCGTCTGTGCGGATCACATTTGCACAGCATCCCCCCTCCTTGTAGGATCGTGCACATGCGCCCACGGGCCCAACTGCCGAGTAAATAACAACCAAATGAAAGCAACTGTCGGGCTGCTGATGATGTGCTTTCCCACTCTGTGCCGGGATTGCATCATGGAAACATCAGCTGTTGCGTTCTCACTCGCCCACCAGATTCCACCGGCCGCCACGAGCTGCTGATCTGTAGCCGGCAGACAAACGGCGAGAAGACAGAGTGCACTCGTCACTTGCGTGCAGAGCCGCGCTCCTGCAGCAGCGACGCTCTCAGAACTCAGTGTTGTGTCGGCGGCGCGGAAATACCTGCTTTGCTTCGACTCGTGCAACCCTGAAAGTGGCGGAATGTCCAAAATAAAAATGAGGGGGAAAGAGTGGGGGGGGAACACATCGATTCACAGTAAGAAAACAATTATTCTAGTGCAGATGCCAGGTTTCCCAAAAGGACGTGACCAGTTTATAAAATAAAACCCTAAACAGTTGAAGCAGCTGTAAATATAGACGCACTCCTGAATAAATTCCGCAGTAATGGCAAGTTAAACAAAGTAGATACCGTCTATACTATAAACACAAAGGCTCAATGTCAAGCTACTCGCTGCAGAACTCCAAACAACAATGCACCATTGGAAATGCAGCACAATAAACAGCGGAGGACTGTATTTATCATGCCTGGGACATCTGCAGGGAAAATAAATAAAATGTCCTGGGGAATGTTGCCTGTGAAAACACGGAGTCGAGCGACGGGCTTGTCGGACGACCAGGTGCCAGAGCACACAGTCTGGCTGCTCTGTCGTCCTCGCCCTCTCTCTCTCTCTCTCTCCGAGCCGAGAGGACGCGTTGTCAGCTCTCGTCAAAAAAATAGCTGGAGCCGTGTTACAGTCGCAGCCGCTGGAGAGTCGAGGAGCGGCTTCTCAGCTCATTACAGAGCAACAGTCTGTGGTGGTGTCACAAAACACCTTGGAGAAACTCGCACTGCAAACATCAGCCTTCTCTCTCGGAGCATGCACTCATCTAAACTTGATGTTTAACCAGGAAAAGGCTTTGTCAGGACTTATATGCTTCAGGATTTCAACAGAAGTCTTCAGCAGCTGGTGACTGACAGCTCCTATACAGGAAACTGGCTTTTTTCCTGGCATTACCGCCCTGTTGATTGTCCTCAGGTACATTGTTTTTAAAAGCCACGGAGTCCAGAGCTCTGGATCTTTATCAACAACCCTCTACAAACATTTCTGTAGTTTTTTTGTATAATCCTGGCAACAGACAAACATCCTTGTCAGGTGCAATTATATATTAACGCAAACGGTTGCACACTAAAACCGATGATGGCAAATTAACAATGGATTAAATGGGGTTGGTTCAATGTGAGGAACTCTAGGAGGATTATTTAGCAATTTCCCTTCGGCTTTGAAGATCGACACAATTAGCTGATGGAGGAAATTCAATATTCTACAAATATTTCCCTCCGGAGTTGGTGGAGATCAAAATGAAGCTAAAAGGTTATCGGATTTATTGGATTCCTTATTCCAATTTTGCCTCGATAGCTGCTAAATAGTTTGCTAACGAAAATATATGATACTCTTATGTTTACATGTTTCCGCTGATCAGTGGGACAGCGAGAAAGTCCCAAATATCCCACAGCCCCGTAACTCCATATCGTCAAATACCAATTTTTTCATATTAAATGGTTCCTAGCTAAATACAGGTGGTGGGATATGAGGGTCAGCTAAAGAGCTCCTGGATCTGCTCCGGGCAGTAAGACCCCCTGCTGCTTATCAATGCCACACTTCTGCACATGAATCCACAGGAGTACTTTTCTTTACGTTTCTATAATCCCACACAAACTGGGAGCGGGTTGACAGCAATTAATGTCACAGCCGGCATGTGACATTCGCACACGCTATGAAAGGAAGGAGAGAGAATCGCCAGCAAGGTCTCGGTGGAGACTCCGAGGTGACGCTCTGACTAACACCGGCGAGCTAAAAACTAAAAAGAGACAGTCAACAGGTTAGGTGCTAAAATCTGAGAGGAGGTGTGAATTGGAGTAGTAAGAATACATCAGAATGAGTCAATTAGCGAGACGTGCGACGGCGTCAGGGCCAGGTGGGGGGGGGGGGGGGAGTGTGTCATGTGAGCTGCACATGGTTAGCAACGTGTTCCCGTTTCCATTTTGACCGTCAATACTGGCTCCATTTCAGTTATAGATTTCAGCAGCCGACACCGGAGTATGAGCTCAATACGCTGTTAGTTCAGTAGTTGATCAATATCTGCTCCCTTCAAGAATCATATAGACTCGCTGGATTTATACACGACTCGATACTGGAGCCGATACAAGACGCATATTCAGAGCCACGTGGAACCATGTGGAACCATGTGGAACACTTATCATGAAATCTGAAGGCAGACGAAGGATTTCTGCATCAAAACTAATTATTTTTCTCGCTGAATAATCTAATTTCTGGTTGTGGCGATATTGTATATTTGTTTTCTTCACAGTGTTTCAAACTGCAGTCACATCTGCACATTCTTTTCTTAAATATACAACTGTATCCATGTAGTTACTCAAGTTAAAGTACAAAGATATAGACGAGATGGTATCAAATTAACTTTTCTACCTGAGCAAAAGTAAGTACTTGCTTTTAAATATACAATAAGTATCAAAAGGGAAAGTACTTGCAGAGTGAAGCCTTTTCCCTCACGCAGCCATCAACTACATCATTAACTTTGCCTACTGTAGATTCTGATTAATACAAGAATAACACAGACTAGGATCCGATCCATGGACCGATTCCCATCTCTTAAATATATATAAAAAACAATGTGAATGTGTAATGCAATCGTAAAAATGTGGGGGAGTAGAAAGTAGGCTGAAGATATTTATTGATATATTTAGTGGAGTAAGAGTCAAAAGCACAGGAAAATAAATCTACTCAGGTAAAGTACAGATCCACGAAACAGGTCTTTCTTGAAAAAAGAACTAGAACTAAGTACTTTTTAAAAAGAGCAGTAATGTGTGGACATGCTGGTGAGTGCACCACCAAAATAACAAGCTATAGCCTGGCATGGTAGTGTTGTTGTACAGCAAAATAATATGATTTAATATTGTGCTCCCTCTCGGTCAAATCCCTGCCTGCTTGTTTAGCCCGGTTCCCAGTAATTACGAGGTTAGCAGAGCAGGCGTGTGTCCGTTCCACCGCAACTTTCTCTAACTCTACCCAGGGGAATCCCAGGTGCCCCGAGGCCAGCTGGGAGCTCCACCAGCGTGTCCCTGCATCAGCCTGTGAAAACAACCACAGAGGGAGGTGGTGCACGGGGGAGCCTCCTTCCCAAACGCTGAGATAACCCCCCCTGTCTCCACCGCAGCAAAGGACATCACTGCAGCTGAATTACTGCCACAGGATCCAGCAGGAAACCTCTTCCCCCATTCGCTCTCCAAATTCCACGCCTGTACTGTCATGTCAATAAAAGCGAAATACCCCCAAAACTATCTGAAATAAAAGAAGAATATCTGTCTGAACCTGTGACGAACCAGTGCAGTAAATTGGTTCCTCAATCTGAGCCTGAAGGGACCTGATGGACTGGGTCAGGTTGGGTTCCAACATTTGACTCATGTATGTTGAACCCATCCTTTTTCTTTTCTGTCTATATAGTGTAAAACAATGCATTTGTCTTTTACAAGGCACCCCCCCCCGATATGTAACCAAGATAAATGGGCAAGCTGTGACCATGGCAACAACGACTGTGTGACAGAGAAGCACAAACTCGCTCAGACTGGACTCAGTTCCAACACATACAAAAATAATATAGCAGGTTCGGATAGAAACAGAACCAGAATCCCCTCGACTGCACAGAGACTCTGAAAATAGCCAGAGAGGTTATTAGGTGGGAGGGCAGAGTGTGTGTGTGTGTGAGAGAGAGAGAGAGAGAGAGAGAGAGAGAGAGAGAGAGAGAGAGAGAAATCAATATTCCATCTCATCAGGTGTTTATCTGAAGGGCCATGCAGTAAATATCATGATGGATTATTAGAGGTGAGATGGGAGAAGCACATTACACTATATAATACACACACACACAAAAAGGAAAGAAAGTGAGCGTGAGAAAGCCAAGAAAAATAATTAACACTCTCCATTCTTGAGAAGACCGTCAGACACACGCACACACACACACACACACACGTACTGTAACAGCAGTGAGTAACCCTGAGTAATCCCCAGCCTCGTCCATCGCTCCCAAGCAGCTGTGTCACTCATCCCTCGTGCCTCCCAGTGTACTTGCACGTGTGTGTGTGTGTGTGTGTGTGTGTGTGTGTGTGTGTGTGTGTGTGTGTGTGTGTGTGTGTGTGTGAGATTCCAGAGGGATTCGACAGCAGTGTCGCCGACAGTGATGATAGCCGACAGATTATTACGAGCCCCGTGCACTCGAGCACACGTGCGCAGGGCGAGGTGACCCACTGTGTGGATCCAGATCAGGAGGGCTGCCTCACACCTCCTGGGGGTTCATTTGTGGCGATTCGCCGGCGGAGATTTCCAATATTTCTGATGCTTAAATGCCTTCGAACAAAAAATTCACTTGATGGATTGAAATGAAACAGAGTCAGACACTGCAAAGAAAAGCAACCTGTGTGTGTGTGTGTGTGTGTGTGTGTGTGTGTGTGTGTGTGTGTGTGTGTGTGTGTGTGTGTGTGTGTGTGTGTGTGTGTGTAGGACAGAGTGAAGGGATGTGGATGGAACAAAACAATCGAAAAATAATTACATTATGATGTTTCTAGTTTCAGTGTTTTTAGGTGTTTCGAGGATGATCGAGAATCTGAGGGCGGACCCAGATCACAAATACAAGCGCTCGACCAATCACGAGTCAGTCTCAGCTGTCAATCATGACTTTCATCCGGGTTTTTTTGGCATCAGATAACGATTAAAACCAAACTTACTGTGGGAATGAACAGTTGAGGATACATCAGTGTAATAAGAACTTCCTAAAATAACAGAAACCGTAATTAAGACAGTTTTTTAATGTTTACTGTGACTTTTTAGTTTGGCGTCCCCTCCACTAACATGGAGGAGTTAAAAAATAGTATTCATCCAACTAAACCTGTTGCAAGAAAGAAATTCTACACCAAAAAAAAAAAACCCAACCTCACTGAACATATGAACACACGCAGCGGGCAAGAGAGTCGCCGCACATCTTACCCGAGCTTTGGCTCAGCAAACACACCATTAGCTAAGCTCCTTCCACATGCAACCGCCGCCAGTAGGTCAGCCTGCACTGAGAGTCTGTCGAGCACTCTTCCATCCAACCAGCAAATCTCTATAAGCGGTCAGGAAATCGACCATGACTCCCGGAGCCAGGGGGGGGGCTTGTGAAAGGACAATTGCAGGTCTGCAGCCCCGGAGTGGCACAGGGAACGTGGGCAGGTGGAGGGAGGGGGCGTGAACGAGACTCTCCAGGTTTAGCGGCTGCTGCTGAGAGACGGCAACGTACTGACTTTCAGGAGAAATTCACTTTATCTGTGTCACGAAAAAGACATGATGTATTATAGATGTCTAGATGTAAAAGCTGTTGATCATAAATGGGCGCTAAAGTGTGAAGTCCCCCCCGAGGCTCACACTGCAACATGAACCTGTTAATTAGGGTTAAACAAGAGCTGAAGTTGATGAGGTCTCATCACGTTCGCTCTCGTCATCGTCACATCTGCTCTCGGAGGGAATAGAAGCGGGGGAATATATCAGGTACGGGAAGAATCTGCATTGTCGCATGTCGGAAACACGGACAACGAATTAAAGGTGAACATGTCAAATCCCGAGCGCCGCCGGACTCCTGCTGCCGCTGATAGTGCATCTCACAGTAGTGAAGCCTTTCGTAGAAACCAGAGTCATAATCTGTATCTGAGATTAAAACTGTGCGATGGGCCTTAATCCCTCCTGGAATACGCACACACACACACACAACACACACACACGCAACACACACACACTGATGAAGCCCGGCCGCATAAATCCCACTTAGGCAGCTCTAAAGCTATCTTTAATTGAAAGCATTCCACATATTTAAAATGTGGCTGTCATGCTGCTGCCTCCGTCATTGTGGTGACGCGATGACGCAGAAAGTTATCCGGAATCAGGACGAAGACAGGCGCCATGACACCTTCATCACATTCACCCCTCTCCTTTTCCCCTTCAGCACGCTGCGCAATCTTTTATTTTGACCTTTTTCACGACCTCTGTCTCTCGGCCCGGGGTCACCCCTGATGTTTGGGCGCCCACGGGCGAAATGCGCCATCAGGTGTGCGGCGTCCCCTCCCCTCACATCATCACCTGACTCCACAGATTAGACGATAGCGAAAGCGGAGTGCCGGGGTTAAATCAAGTTGTGGGCTCGTTTGGGGCGACGTGCGCCGGAGGCCACGGAGATGGAGCTCGTGAGCAACACCCCTTCCCCCACCCCCGTTTGTATCTTTAAATAAATCAGGAAAGCGCTGAGAGCAGAGTGGGGTTTACAGAGAGACGACCTGAAACATGGACGTGGAAGCAGCAGGTGTGTGGTATCACACTGGATGCCAATTAGCAGCATAAGGAGGTGTGACAATCAAAATGGCACAACGCTACAAACACAAGAGTAAGTAGAGTGACATTCAGTCGACCACACACCCAGTGTTTATTGTTTTAAACAACACAACCTTCCCAATATTTCTTAATAGTGCAGAAATGCTCAACCTCTCCTGCGTCCTCCTGTTTCATTATTGGTCCGTGAGGTTTCAGTGATTATTTGAAGAATTTGCAGGATCTGGCTTGAGGCCAATCTTGCCTTTTAAATCTCCTCTAATGACCTAATAAAGATTTCAACATGGAGGTCATTAAAGATGTTTTATTGTGCTTTTCATTGGAGGAGGCAGGGAGAGCGGCGCAGGCAGATTCAGCGGCCCCTCGGCCGTCCAGGTGTTTGCCTGGTGTGACAGCAGACTGCAGGTGAAATGCAGGCGTGATTCAAATGAGATGAGTCCAGAGCGGACGGTGGCCTGTTGATATCTCACTGTGATAATGCACAGGAGTAATTGCCCTTCATGATAGAATCAGCGGAGGGACCATCTGCCCTGGGGCTTCCTGTCATTCTGTCCCAAAACCACAGCACCTCCGGGGCAGGAGCAGGAAAGATGTTGATATTATAACAAAATGTCACTATTCAATATTCGGAATAATTTCATTTCGACAGATAATTAAATAATTTATAGTAAAACTACATTAATTAAGAGACAATTGCTTTCTTTTCTTTTCTCTGAGACAATAAAATTGAGCGTCTGTGGCTTCAGGAAAGCAGAGCGGGTCGTCCACTTCCAAGAAGGCTGGTAGTTCGATCCCCACCTCCTCTGATGCACATGCCGAAGTGTCAGCGACAGCGACGTCTGTGCCGATAATCAGAAAGATTTGTTCCAGACTGGAAGCAAAGACACTCGGAAAGTCCGTGAAAATGATGGTTCACAAGTTGCCGAGTTGTTCGTCTGTCTCACCTGATCGTTTGACCATTATTTGCATTATTAGTTTAGTGTTGTTTAAACGCTCTAAACACATAAGTACAACCCATTTTCTTTACAGTGTCCATGTAACACACCGAGTGTACGTGGTGTGTGAGCAGATCCTCAACGTCGGTGGATCTGTTATGTGTAAATTAAAAACGGGAGAATTGATCCTGCGCGTGGCATCATCCTGGGAAATAAGACGAGTCTAAAAGCCAGGGAGGGCAAACATCGTAAATGTTCCACACTCCCTTTTATTACACACTGTGCTCACGACAATCCACAGTCTCTCCGCTTGAATAGAATAGTGGTGTGTTTACTGAAGGCACTACACTGTTAAAACTCAAATTAGAGTATTTCTCCCTGGAAGACAGGGGGGTTCAAACTCCTTTCATTCTGTGGAGACACACACACCTCAGTATTTACACAGAATGGGAATTTTCCACAATTTGAGTTCTCATTATCTCAGATTTTTGGCAGTTTCGAAGGCCGGGACAGTTTTGCAGTCACTGTCGAAACTCTATTAATTAAATTGCTTTGCTTTCCTGTACAATTGATTCTAAAAAAATATGATTCCAAACATAAAGGGAAAATCATTCTGGAGGTCGTGTTGAAAGCGTGAATCTCTAATGATGTTTTCTGACTGAAAAAGAAGCGCTTCTTTTTCACTTGCACTGTGATCTCTGATTGAGGCCGAATGCCGAGTGCAGAGCAGGAAACACGGAGCGGGCGGTGGCTAAAAACATGAAACTCTCTCAATTAACAAAAACCTCAGATGGAAAAAAGATAGGAATGAAACCAGACCCCCAAAAAAACTAATTATCATTTAAGCAGAAGCCAAAGACACTCGCACTGACAGGAGTTTATTTTTCACTTAATTTGCGATGTCACTCAGTCGTCGGCGCCGACGCTTCGACCTTGTGCATCGATGACGATCAGTAGCTGCTGCAATAAATTAATTTTGGGGATAAAACTGTCTGTTGTGCCCGAGCTGAAGGAATATATTAGCATTATATTACTTTAATAAAAAAAATATGTGTGATTTTCATTAATATTCCGTGCGTTTTCCCCCGCACCGTGTACGTGCGTGGCGGAGCGCACCGAACATTTCAAATTAGCAGCGAGAGCAGCTGATGCCTTCAGTGATCAGTGGATGGCTGCGAGTATATGAGCAAAAATATACAGGGAGAGTTTTTAAACCGAAGCTTTTCTTTTTCTACGCAGAGAGAAACAAAGGGAGAAAAGCCATGAAGTCGTAGCAGGGTGCTAATTAAATTCTTAATTAGTGTGATAGCTGCCAGCAGACTGCAGGAGTGAGCATGGGTCTAATGGACTGTACATTCAAAAACATCTTCACCACTACGCACACTAAAGAAACCAACCTGGCCCCTGGTCAGTGGCCGAAATAAATTCAAACATGTTACCAAAGACTAATGAGTTGTGTTTCTTTTTTATTTATTTTTTTAATGGATGATTAATTTCTAAGTATCTTCTCTTCACTTAATGATTTTTTAGTCTCCCAATTTTTCTTTTATTGTTCATCAAAGCCTCGTAGCCGTGGACTCGTTATTGGCATAAATGCATTTTGCAATTGGGATTGTGTCACATACAAACATTAGATCCTATTAACACTGTATTTAATAGTCTGTTTCCAACGTGTGGCACTAAAGCGCTTGATTATGTTTCACATCTTTTGCGAGTTCACTTCCAACTTTTCTGGACCTGGTCATTAAACAGGTTTTTAGACATTTTCCAGAACTTTTCCTTCCGTCCGACTGAGCCCATGTGAGAATCCAGCAGGAAGATTCACAGCGAGTGAGAGGACGCAGATAAAAATATCATTCGCAAAGATGACGAGATTTGAGACCTTTTAGTGATAAGGGACAAATCGAAAACATGATTTCCACAGCTGAATTCATACGTCACGTCTTTCTAACCGACCCCCTCGCCTGAATGTTCCGGACATTTTCCAGTTGGCGTGAACAAGTCTGACCCAGATACTCTCCTGCTGCTCATATGTGAGAGGATGCATGTCTGAACACATTTTAAGATATGGCTACAATACGAACTCCTCTACTTTTAAAAACAACAGAATGCCTTGCTGTATTTTTTCCAATCAATAAGTGATGGAGATTCATCTGCTTGTCCTACGAAGCTTAATCAATCCTGTCAACATGTACTTTGTCAGCAACATCTGGAAGCGGTGACATCTGGCAGATTCTCTTCCTCTCTGGAAAATACACATTCCCCATCTGATGCTCTAACTTCCAGCTCCCTGTCTGGCTCCTGCAGCAACACTAGAAACACAAAGCTGGTTAAAAAAAGAGAGCAACAACACCAGGATCTCACAGGAAGACTTCTTAAGGCCGACTGAAGTTCTCCGTCTGCAGCATTAGTGAAGAACAGATGCTCAGGTGAGTAAATGCTGCTCCATTATAAACTCTGACGCAGTTTCCTCAGATCCTGTTGAATCTGCTCGGCAGTAATAAGAACGTACACTGTGTATGTTCACGAAGACACAGATGATGGATATTCTCTAATTGGAGGGACATCACAAGGTGAGCAGAGTGATGAGCTCACTGCTTTGAGTTTCCTTCTGCTGCTTATCTAAAACAACTGACTATAAACAAGTAGATACTGGGAAACTGTTTATGTTTTGATGTTAAATCCAAAGAAATCCTGACCGGGTCTCCCCTTAGAAAGCAAGCCCCATCTCCGAGGACCTAACATGCATATAACGAAATCAAAGGAGAATAAAGAGGGATTATTCTTTGAATGAAGAAAGATGTGTTACAGCATTGTAGTACTGCAAACACTCACAGGGAACGCAGTTGGCTACAAAGAGTTTTTCTGGCTCAGTAATTGGATTGATAGCTCGGAGCCTGCGAAGCTCACTTCAGTGTTTGTGCTGTGGTTACTAAGCTAATTCGAGGTAAACAATGAGCAGCTAGTAAATCACCTTTCTGATTCTCTGCTGCCGTTTTGCATCTTAAATTTTAAATAAAAGCCTTTTCTTTGTTTTTGTCTACAGCGCTCACACATTGCTGAAAGCAGCCCTCGCCCTCCAGGCTCTTCACTGGAGCCATTCCGTGGCGGCGGCGCCACTCGGGTGTTATCGTGAGCGTTCCAGTCGTACGTGGAGTCGACTTCAGTGGCTCTAATTGAAAGAACTCCACCAATGTGAGGAGCAATTAGGCTTTTTTAAATTATCTTACATTATCATGGCGCTGAGAGTGGTGCTTTCCCCACCAAGCGTGATGGAGGAGCGGCGTTCCTTTCTCCGATACTCTCGGCCTTCAGAAAGGATTAACACCGGCAGTGGTGCGGCTTTGTGCAAAGAGAAGCAGGTTCAAGGCTCTAATGACCCTCATTAAAAAGTATATCAAAGGAACGAGACAATAATACTGGGTCCTTGAAGAGAGAGAAACACTGTGACTCTAACAAGTGTGTTCGCTTTCACCAAACTGCACTGTTATTATATCGGTGCTGGACATTTCAACCGCCTGAATCTCAGCTGCTCCAATCGCTTTCCTGCAACTGCTTTTATTTCATATATTTAAAAACATAAATACCCTACAGGTTTTTATCTGTATATAAAGATGGACGACATGTGTCCACGTCCTGCACAGACTCAACCAATCACAAGTTAGTTTTTATAGCATCAAATAACCAATCAATCAAACGCGTGGCTACTGGCTAACACTGTGCTGCAGCTACATAAACTACACTTGGTACAGTTACACATTTTAAGTAAACTTCATTGTCTGTAAAAGTAATTTGTAAACTTTGCTTTAAAGTTGCTGGAAAAGTAAAGTTATTTTAGTATTTTATGGTTGAATTGTGTTTTGCGAGTGAATGTGCTTTGCTGTGTTCCTGCCTCGCCTCCCTCTTCCTCCTGTGTATCTCTCCCTCTGTCCCTGTTGCCCTCTTCACAGGCTTGATAATAAAAACAAAACCTAAAGGATGACACACGCCTCTGAATCACAATCTCTTCATTTGCCACGTAGAGTAAATATCAATATATCAAATTGGTGGCTAGGTGTCGATGTTCTGACAAACCTGCCATTTGACATGAGGACCGACAGACGAGATGTGGGGGAGCAGGAATAATAAGGGAATTGTACCAGCCACTCACGCCCTCCAGCCGCAGTGAATTGAGTCTTGACCCTGACATCTTTGTAAAGCTCCACCTTAAATAGAAAATACATTCACAGAAAAGCAGCTTGAAATAGCTGTGATTTCCTTCTCGAGGAAATGGTTTTTTTTTCTTCGTCAGAGATGCACAGCAGAGATCAAGAGGTGCAGAAAAGTCTTCCCGTCTGACCACAAGGGACAGAGCAGAGGAAGTTCAGACGGGTTGAATGAACTGAATAAGCTCCTGAGGAATATTTTTTAACAATGAAATCCAGCGGTACAGTTAGAAAAGCCAAGATTAGAAATACCCAATCTGAAGCCAGGCCGGCCCAATCTCCTTTTTCTGCTTTGTTTTTTTTCCCCCGATCAAAAATAAACATTTGTATTTCCGTCCACAGAAATGTCAAGGGGATTTATGTGGTCCCTGTTTTGTCTCGGTGGCCTATTTAATGCTACAGTGCACACCCGTCACAATGCGAAATGAAAACAGGGTTTCTTTTTTATGTGTTGCCAGCCTTATTCATTGCCAGTCAAACTGACAAGTCCACCAAACTCAGATTCTTGCATAGTTCATCTTTAAAAATGCATTTCCAGGTATTGATAGGAATCTTTTTTTTCCAGTCTGTCGTATCCTGTATTAGAGCCTGGAAAGAAGAAGCATGGAAGACTAGAAATATCGCCTCCACCAACCAGTGCAGTTTCAGTTCCCCCCCCCCGACTCATATGAGGTCACCGTGACCTTTGACAGCTGAAATCTGAACAAGTTAAGATATCATGTTCAAGAAGACAAGAACATGTTTCGTGAAGCTACCGTGCCGTTGACCTTTGACCATCCAAATATAATCAGTTCATCTGTGAGTCCCAGTGAACATTTGCACCAAATTTGAAAGGGATTCTCTCAAGGAGTTCTAAAGAGAACGTGTTCACAAGGCAACCAACCTCCAAAACTGAATGAGTTCATCCGCGAGTCCAACTCAGCATTCGCACCAAATTTGAAGGAATTTCCTCAAAGCCTTTTTGAGACATCATGGACAGATGGAAAACCCCGAAAAACACAAAGGCTAAAACGATTCATGTTTCGGTTTTGAACCAACGAGTTTGCAAGAAGCTACGACAGCTTTTAAAAATAACTTCTGCAGTAGATTGCACTTTAGAGAACTCTGGCTGACTCAAGAACATTTACTTAGAGAAAAACACACAAACAAACACTTTTACAAGAGTTGCCAGATCCAGTTTAGCTTCTTTTTCTCTTGGAATCCAAAGTGGTTTCTGTGACATCTGCCTGTTGGTTTTAGATCCGGCGTAATCTCCCGGATTTGAGTTTCGGGTTCTGTGATTAAATCCTCCCCCCCCCGTTCAAGAGTCGACAATAGTTGGGTGGAGGTGGGATTTAGCAGAAACCCTTTGAATTCCACTGCAGGTAAACTCCCAGTGAACCCACACGTGTGACAACAGGCTGCCGTTCACCTTCCTGTGACTCCATCTCCCCGTGGCCCTGCTCCGTCCTTCACCACTTATTTTTAGGCTAATCTGAGTTAAATTTAAACTTTTGATGTTGTCTTTTTTGTCAGTTTCCCCCAAAGAGATTTATCTGGGAGGCTGACTGAGTAAAGAATCTGTTCCGTCATCTCTCTGCCTCTCTGCCTCGCAGGCCAAGAAACCAAGACAACAACTTTAATGCACTGGCAAGAGGGGGAGACATATTTCCTCAATACGAGATAGAGATTTGTGAATGTGCCCGAGCCACTGGGGATACAGGAAGTGGTTAAAGATCAGTCTAATCATCCATTCACACTTAGAAGTCATCATAACTCCTCAAACATCCATTTTCAATCTACTCCCAGTGATTTGCAGCTTTTACGTGTGTGACAGTCTGATAGTCAGGCCGAAAATGAAGGAGGAATAATTATATAAAGCTAACAGAGACTGATAGCATTACAAGTGACAGTTGCACTACCCACAGATAGTAATTTAGCATTGCTCGAGGCTGTGTCAGGGGTCGCACAGCACTGACATCTCAGAACACAATGGATTAACACTGAGTGTGTCAGTAATAAAGGTTATTAAAAGCAGCGTCTGCACAATCAAGACGCAGAAGAGCCACAGTAGAAGAAAGGAGCCGCTTACTCCAAAGCTCACTGAAGGCTCGGGTTTGATCGAGAACAAAACAACGTGAATTACCTTTGAAAAGAAAGGTAAATATGCCCACTTACTCACATTTTCATTTTCCCCCACTCCACAATTACTTGAGCTTAAGTGCGTCACACAAGAAAGCGGCGGCGCCCTGAGGAAGCGCTCACTCAATTTTCACAAGATGAGAAAAGAAAAGGACAAGCTGCAGGAGGAGGAGATGACAACTCTGACATTTTCACACCACAATAAGTGTGCAAGGTAAAACTCCCACAGCATCGCAGGTCCACGTTACGATGCTGAGATACTCTCGCTCGGAAGAGATTGTGAGACCTTGGCGTGGACAAGTGAGTCTGATAAATGAAAATATAAAGAAGATGTTTGACCACAGTACGATGAGAGGCCGACCGAGGCTGAGGGCTCAAAAAGAAATGAAGTTTAGCTTATTTATCCTGGATTTTACAGGATCTTCATGTCTGTACACGACTGGAAAAAAGCAGTAAATCTGACTGTAGCCAACTAGAAACATGTTTGACACAACAACATATCAAAGTATGTAAAATTCAATTGGACTATAACCCTATATTTAAGTCATTGTATCATAAAAGTGTTTTCACTTGTTGCTGCTTGTCTAAAGTTTCTTGAATGATCGGCCATCTTGAGAGGCGCCGTTGTTCCCTCCACTTAAGCGCACTCCATTTTGGAAGAGGCAGAGGCGTGCCATCATCGGTTCGTTTAGATACCTTTCATTGGCTAATGGCTCAGGGCCCCTTGCCACGGCTGTGACGCCTCTTCAGAGACAGACAGTGGAGATGTCAGGGCTGTTATTCACAGCAGAGTTGTTTGTAATGGATTAACACTTGAAGGTTTCCGCTCTGTCTTTGGTTTTAAAACTCCGATTCAATCATTTCAGTTAGAGACTTTCAGCTCTCGACACAAGTTGCTGGCGTTGGCGGTCAGAGGAGCTGCAGGGAGAGTGTACCGTAGCATCTCTGAAGGGCCATTTACTCCGAGGAGAAACCTACACCGAAACCCCCCGCGACACAGTTTCTCACCCGGGAAGCGTTCGAGGCAGTAATTCAGCCAAATGTGTGAAGTTAAAAGCGAGGAGGGAGCGGTAACTGTGAGGATGGAGAGAGAGAGAGAGAGAGAGAGAGAGAGAGAGAGAGAGAGAGACGGACAGGAAGGAGAAAGGTTGCTTTAAGAGCTGAAACCGTATCGGCTGCTGCTGGCTACTGTCGGGTTGTCAGAGTCTGTCTTACATACGACCTCTGTCCTGATGCAAATTACTCCTGCATCCACTTAATAATCCCTCTTTGTTCAATCAGGCTGGAGAAAAGAATTATAGATCCTGTTTTTGCAGGTACAAGAAATTATATTCGAGGCTGTATTTTCCACTGGAACTGTATAAAACCGATGCCGACTGCTATAGGTGAATGAATAATACAAACTGAGTGACACTGTCTCTCTCCGACACGTGCTTCTGTTTCTATTATTACACTGTCTATTACTTATTAAATGTGTATCACTGCCGGGGCTTCAATTAAACATGTGGCTATAGTATTCCTTCCAGTGAAATATACAGTATATATCCTGTATATCGAGTCTCAAGCTGTACGAAGCAGTAAAAATATATATAATTACAGTTAATAATTCAGGATATGATGGTGAAAACAAGTGCACTGTCCTTTACAAATCCACCCTCAGAGGATTGTGACAGTGGAGGAGGGGGGGGCTACAGGCTTCCTGTGAGGGTCCGACCCCCTTTTTCTGTGACTGTACAGTAATGTACTGTATTTTTCTAGAGTGCACTGCCACTGGGCCAATACACACACACACACACACACACACACACACACACACACACACACACACACACACTCATAGTAAAGGACACATACATGTGGAAAAGCTGCTCTAATTGTAAAAACCCATAGAGTCGCAGCGCCCTCTAGGGGCGGGGAGCAGACACGTGTGCTGGACTCCAGCCTGTCAGCTCCTCTGAGGAGTCAAGTCGAAGATGAGCAGGGTTTTGTTTTTTTCCTCAATAAATACTCAGTAGCACTATTATGCAACGGAAACATGTTCCAAGGCAAATGCATTTCACCAGAGGTTAAGTACGACTTGTACTTGCAACACAAGGTTTAATAGTTCTGAGCGTAATGACACTTTGCTTCTACGACGACTGTATGAAAACGCAGATTTATCATATTTAATTGATGCACTTGCCAGTAATGTGATGTCGCCCGTTAGAAAACACTGTAGCTGTGCTTTGTGTGTGGATGTGAGTGGGCGGAGGGATAACAAACATCCAGGCTTTGAAAGAGAACAGGAGGGGTGGGTGGTTGGTGGGGGTTTACTGGTAATTTAGAGTGGGTGGGTGAGAGCGTAACCAGGTTTCATTTGACAGAAGTGAAGGTTTGCATGTGTGCTGGTGTTGTGCCTATTTACAGTCGTCTCCCGGCGATGGAGCAGCTCCACCGGTGACCCTGAGCCGCTGCAGCCCGCTCATCACTCTCTCTCTTCCATCCGGTTGAACTCACACCTGCGGGTCGCCGGCGTCTCAAGCTCCCTCCGGTGCCTTCGACAGAGCAATTCAACATCACCGGGGGAAGAGGTGGATAGAAAGACACAGTTCTACTAGAGATCAGACGCTAGTTTTAAAATGAGTCAGGTTAACCTCATCATTTATTAAAAAATGATAAAATGTAATTATACAAAAAGGTTGAAAACCACAAACTGACATTTATTGCAACAAAGACAAATAATTGATTGGATCCATTTGCTACAAGATGCTACAATTTACAACTGCACAATAAAACAACATCTCAAATACAATAACAATATCTGGGTATTTTATTATTCTGGAACTATGCAGAGCTGAAAACAATCTTCCTTAATGTTTAAAGACAATGAAAATACTTTCTTTCACATTTTGTTATTTATTATATTTAATCTATTTGACAGCAGATGAGAAGTAGCATCACACAGCGTGTTCCTGTTCAAAGGAAGCTCTCCTTACAAGGAACTCACTAAGAACATTCATTATTTTCATGTTTGGTTTATCCTGAGTACTTCCCCTCCGAAAACTAGAAAGTACAACATGTTTATTGCCCTCTCCAACTTCCACTATCAGCAGTGTGTGTGTGTGTGTGTGTGTGTGTGTGTGTGTGTGTGTGTGTGTGTGTGTGGTGTGAGAGAGAGTGAGAGTGTGTTGAACAGTATTCATCCTTTTTATTGCACAGTAAGAGCTTCCTTCAGGTAAACAAACGTTCTGGCTAAAAGCTCGACGTTATCTTCGGTCTCTTCACCGTGAATCATCTTTGTCTTAGTCACGTAGACGTCATGCCAGTGGACTCACTGTACCTGGCTGCTGCTCCTGCCGTGGGGTTGCCATGGGAGACCGGGGCCTCTCCGGGTAAGAACTGCGCTCTGATCATCTCTGGTGTCAGCTGGACTCCTGAGTCGTCACACCTAAACGCAAACACAAATCATGTGAGCATCAGGGCTCTTAATCGAAACCTGAGAGAAGGAGCTCGCCACGTGAACATCAATAGTGCCAGCGGTGTGGCGTGTGCTTACGGTTTGTCCATTAGCGGTGTCAAATCGTCAGGAAGTGCAGTGAGCGGAGGAGGCGCTGGGAGTGGAAGTATGTCTGTGTTGTAGTCCACGAGCCTATAAGAGACACACATACACACTGCTTTATCCCCCTGAAGACCCAGACCACACATCACCAAATGGAGATAATGGTCAGATACGTGCTCCGTCTTACTTAGATGAAAGCTCGGCTTAGGGTTGTTTGAAATCGCAGTTTGAAGAGGAATGATAAAAATACTCCAGAGCATAAGCTGATACCACTTACAGGCAAAATAGTCTTAAAAACACTTGACAGGCCACAGGTTTGCTTTTGGAGGCAGCGCTGCTCCGAGCTGTGGCGTCATCAGAGGACACTTTAATAACGGCAGCAGTAGCATGGCAACGCAGACCTGTTTGCAGACAGTTGCTTATTGACACGTCCAGTAATCTAGGAGGAACATTAACATTCATTGTGAGTCATGTATCTGACCACTGCGCAAATAAAAAGCCAATATTCAATCTCTTTTTGCTCCTTTTTTGGTCTCCACCGACTCCTGAGAGAAACGTCTGGCTCTTTAGCAGCTAAATGCCTCGTTTTGTTCTCTATCCAGTTGCTACCTGTGTGTGTGTGTGCTGTTTGGTGCTGAGCAGCAACAATAACCTGTAACACACTGCAGAGCTCGGTGTAGTCGAGGGAAGCAGCAGATTCAAGTACAGATTCTCAGTGAGAGCATCACTATGAGCCGGGACCTGTCACAACATTGTGGTCACATACATATCTAATATTGAGACCTTGACTCGGCAAAGTTTGATCTTATGGGAACCAGCTCCCGGGGGGTTGGAGCCGTCTCTGCTGTAAAACAGTGCAGTGAGCGTTTTAACCCAAACTCTGGTTTTTCATTTGCAAGTATACGAGTTTGTGCAGTTCACAGCGGTGCCGCTGTAAAATAATTAGACTCTGCACCTACAGAGTTGCTGTTTGTTGCCGATTGAGACACAGCCGTGCTTTTAATCATTCACACGCTGTCCAAGGAAATCATCTCTCTTAATCCTGCGGTCCAGTTTGTTCTCATCCGCTATCATGGTCACCAGACATAAATCATGTTGCTCGGATAAGCAGAGACACTGTGGATGTAACCGGTGAGGAAATGATCGAAAATTAATGAGACCGAGCAGGGAGGCCGGAGGAGAGTCATCTCTTGCATGAACAAACAACAGTTACGCTGCAGATCAGTGCTGACAGGCTTAAAGAGAATATGTTGCCACGGCAGGCACCTGATTATGTAAGATAGGGAAGGTGAGGAGAGATGGGGAGTAGACAGGAGGGCGGGGGGAGATGGGGAGTAGACAGGAGGGCGGGGGGAGAAGGTTGTGGAAGAATCGCGGTCAAATAACATTGGCCTCTTGTCAAAAAAAAGACTCAACTTTCCCTTTAAACCATCTTTAAAGCAGAAATTCTATCGTACAAAATAAAATATACATGAGATCATGTTCTGGAAAGGGTCACGACCCCCTGACTTTAATTTATTGTGACAGGGTGCAGAGGGGAGCATAAAGTGCCCCACAAATGGACCACGTCAGCTCCATGCTGCGCTCACTAATACACTACATCCAAATATCATAACTTATTCACTGTCCATTTAGGGTAAAGGCTGAATAAGTCATTATTCAGTGTGAGGCTCTTTGCCGCCACGTGGCCGAGACTCTCACAGAGGTGTGAGTAGTACTACAGGAGAGAATGAAGAAAACCTTCTTAACTAAATAATACAAACAACTACTGTTCCAGGTTTTATTACTGTTCCAGTTGGGTTAATTGGTTGGTTAAGTGGTTAATTGGTTGGTTAATTGGTTACTTTGTTAAACTCCTGAATAGTTTTCAACGAAACTTGAAAGAATAGGACACAGGCCAAGAAAGTACTACTTAAATTGACAGTGTTCTCAAACTGTGAAATGATTGTGTATTCAAGATAACATCCTGGTTTCCCTGAACTCAGTAAAACAAAGTCAGATTACTGCAGAAACATGAGCTCATCACTTCCATCCACAACTGCTGAAATGTCATGTGTATCGCAATCAAGAAAGAAACTATAAGAGGAAAACTGCTGAATATAGGAAGCACTGTTTGTACAGTATTCTATCTTTATTGTCATATTTAGGATAAGAGAAGTTTACTTTAAACTAAATTGAATCAGATCCATTTAGTGAAATCTAAAAGGAAGACTGCTGTAAGTTAAAAATGCACAACTCCATGAATGTAAAATGAGTTCAGCTTGATACATTACAAGGAGACGATTTGACATCACGCAACATGGCAGGTGCAAGAAGCTGAGCAGGCGTGTGTGACTCGTACGCAGTTTGTTTAATGCGAGGAGTCATGTTTCTGTAAAACTGCATCTGAGATGATGAGTGGAATCCCAAGCTATTAAATACTCATGCTGCCCCACAGCGTGAGTGGTTCCACTCCCAGCAGGTTGGCTCAGTTCCTGCAGGGGACTCCTCTTCTCCTGTCGCCCTTCACAAACTGTGTACGGGGCTTTACGGCCGAAGAGAGAAGCCATGATGGCAAAAGCCGTTGTGGTAAATTCCTACTGTGAAGGATTTAAGTTTGGGGACAGAAATGACAGCTTCCATTATATTGCTGAAGAGCCCGAGGAGGGCTATATTCACGTTTGATATATTTGATAAAAAATGTATTTTCTAATGGTGGAGCAGCAATTTTTGCAACTAGAAGGTCGCAAGTTCAAATTCCTCAGAGAGCTGGAAAACATGTGCTGCAAACAGAAGAGAACAACAACCACTTTCTAGTCTGTAAACATGTACGAGTACTGTTTGATCCCACAATGCTGCAGTTGGAGTTTCCCAGGGACTAAATGCACATGGGGGTTGATCATAGGAACCTCTGGGTGAAAACACCCTTTGTTTTACTCCCACGTGGCTGCTCTCGGTTTGAAGTCAGTCTTGTTGCCTTGTTCAGTAAAACAAAAGGTGTCACAGGTGGCAGTAAAGTCTGTTTAAACACTGAAGAGGCAGGCAGGTAAAAGGTGATTCACATAATAAAACATTTTATAATCTGTCACTTTATGATTCAGGCAAACCTATTTCAGCTCTGACCTACCTGCGGCTGCTGGGGGGGGCGGGATGGTCGGACAGAAACTTCAAGGCCATTGGATCGAAATTCTTCCACGTCATTATCCCTTTTATCACTTCCTGTTGTTGGTGAAGGAAACAGAATAATGTGAGATCTTCTAGAAATGTTTTACGATAAAAAAGGTTAAAACCAGGTTCAAGTCAGTAAAATCTTTCCAAAGACATTCACAGTCTGTAGAATTACCTTGCGGTCCAGTAAGTCCTTCTGAGTGTGCAGAGATTGTGCTCTTGTGCCACACGTGTTGCTCTCGGGGGCGGTGAACCTGCGTAGGAGAAGCACTCTTAGCTCGGCAGAAAGATGGTGGATGGCCTCGGGATGACTGTTCTTACCTGGGCAGAGGGCAGAGGTGGAACTCCAGATCACTCTCCAGGTATTTAGGGGCAGGTTTGTAAGCCTGCAGGCCCGGAGCTGGGTTCTATAACAGCATAATATCACTGTGAGAAGTGGTTGGAATCATGGAGGGAAAAACACGTGAATTAATGAGAAACCTTACAAAGATCCTGAGAGGGTTTGCAGGACGAGGTCGGAGGAGATCGTCAGGAGCAGTGAAGCTGAGAGAGGCGGCTTTGTTTACTTCAATAACCTCAACTTCCTCCTCCGGCTATGACGACACAATAAGAGACATTTTTTAAGTAAATCACAGAAGGAATTAATAGAAACATAAAATCTCATCTCCAAGAAATAAAAGGACCTTTCTAAAATACATCCATAAAGGATTGAGTGCAGGTGCTGTACAGTTACCTGAGGTGCAGTGCGAAGTGGTCTGGCCAAAGTCGGGGGTGTGTAAGAGTTGAAAGCCTCCCAGGATGAGACAGGCCGGTAGCCCATGAGCTTATAGTGCTGAGGAACCTGGCAAATAAATAAAAGGAATCATATGAACATCAGAACAAATGAGTAAATGTGATCTTGGGCTGACTCACAGAGTCCGACAGAGCAGAGCTGTACTGTGCACGGAAATTATTATACAAATCTTGTGTAATGTCACTGCTGCAAAAACTGGTTTCTCTGTCCATAAACAGTAAATCACTCCCAAACTCCATTAGCACAATATTGCTTTCCAGCTTTTAGCAAATATATTACTTTCATTTATTAATTATGGGATTTTCTACACCAATACAAACAGGTTCGTCGTAAAATAAATCGGGGGGATCGTAGGATGAATAAAAAATAATGTCTGCTCCACAAATGTTTATTAATGCTGTATTTTCTATGTCTTCAAGCCCAAAAAGGTTGAAAACAATCTCATAATTCCATCTGAAATGTACGTGAGCAGAAGTAGAAAGTGCATCGACTCAGGTAAAGTACAAGTGGCGCAGCAATATGTCTTCACGTCCCCGCGCTGCAGGGAAGATACATGTCGATTGGTAAGTGATGCTGAGACGAGCAGGTGCTGCAGCGGATACTTACCTGAAGCTTGAAGAAAGGAATACGTGTTGTCACCGCCACATCAACAGCAGCCACAGGCAGCGTGACCAAATTACCGTGAGCCTGCGGATATCAAGGAGACAAATGGTGTTATTTGTTCAGCTGAACGCAGAGGCGGCCTCTCCGCAGGGCATCGGGGGAATTGCGAGATTCGATCTAAGTGCAGGAAACGGAGCTTCCTCTCTGATTCCACAGTTAGATCACAACGACGTCTTTCAGGGGAAATAATGAATAAAGATTGTTTGTGCGAGCAGGACAACAGACGACACTCACTTTGCGGTTGTTTCCCCCGTCTTCTCTACATCAGGATTTATCAAACTGATCTTTAAAGAAATAACTTTTACTTCAAACGTGACTAACAACGTCTGCCTGTATTTCCACAGTTTCCTATTAGAGCACATTAAATATGTAGCATCCTCACCAGAGGGTCACCTTCATCACAGAAAGTGGGGAAGGCAAAGGGGAAGACTTTGTCTGGTGAGATCTTCACGTCGCTCGTCTTCTCTTCGGCTGAAGTAAACAGACGGAAAAAATCATTTATTCGTTGAGGTCAGTGAAAGTTTGTTTAAAGTGAAATTAAATGCCACCGCAAATAGCCCAGCTCCTGAGGTTATATGCATATATGTTCCCAGAGCCTCATAACAACCGGAGGGGATTTCATTTCAATTTTACCTCTGGGAATAAATTCAATGAAGCGCGCTTTGCTCATGTGGCATAATGGGATTATTTCTGAGTGTGGAGATCATTGGATAATCAAAACCTTTCTGTGCCGCGGGCAGGCGCCTCGTGCCGCTGGCCAGCTTCCTGAAACACGCCAGTCTCCTGTTTATGCGGCAGCGGAACCCGACCTGTGAGAAAGACAGTTTCTAGTCATTCATGTCCACCTCTTCTCATCTTGGAAGAGAAACATGAGCCCACAACTAGATATGTGGACAAAAAAGAAGAAACTGAAAGGAAGTGGACAGAAGAAGTTATTGCAAACCAAAAGGACTTTTAAAACTAAATTCTATAGTTTTAAAAGCAAGTAGAAGAACTGTGGAGAGTAATAATAGTTTTTCTTGCATGTGACTGAGGCTGTCAGGAGATTATTATAAAGCTCTAAAAACTAAACATATCTTTTCCAATTCTATAATAAACTTAGGATAAATATAAAACATCTGAGTCGGTGTCTGCGGGGGAAGTTTATTGTCTCGGTGTTTACTTGAAGCAAACTCTCCACATTTTATCAAATGAATAATTCTGATGAGGTCAAGATGACGGGGAAGCGTGTACTTCATTTCCATGGGGCAGGATTAATAACATCCGCTGGTCAAACAACTCACACAGCTCCTGTGGTTATTACAGCAAACACAGCTCCACTGAATGACGTGTGTAATAGTTGTTTTATCAAATCAAGGCATTAGAATCAGGTTTTATGCCCAAATATTTACAGTCAAGAGATGAGCTCCAGCTCAAATTAAATTGTAGAGTTTTCTAACTTTTCCACGTGAAAATAAGCTTAGTTTTATACATGTATATGCTCAAGTTCCAGAGGGTTATCTGCTTCAAACTTCACAAGACTTTCTATATATAAAAACTCACAACAATTGAGACGTACATTTACATTTGTACTTGTGTATTAGAAATGAAAAACGAGTGCTGTCCTTCCTGCTCCCACACATGAATCACATCCTATCAGGTCAACTCACTGTTCTGCAGTAACACTTTCAGTTTCCAGCAGGAAAACAGACTCATGCTCTGCCTGTGGCTTTAAGAGGCCTCGTGAGAAAACTCTGCTTTTACTGAAAGGCACTGCTCCCCCGGAAAAAAATAATCGACTGTACAGTAAAAGACTATGATACATTGAGTGTGAGGAGTTTACACATGGCTGGACTAAAGGGACAGGGCCTGGGGGACACTGGTCCCTCTCCGGAGGGAAGACAGAAAGTGTGCCTATGTGTCAAGCAAAGCAAATGCTAATGCATGTGTGCAACAGTACATACACCTCAGCGACTTCACAGCACTTGGCCGTGTGTACCTTGCGTGCAGCCTCCTGGAACGGCTGGAGGGCTCTTTGTTTCATCTCCCACTGGAAACCAGTGGACAACTGGAAGGATGGGGCTCCCTCTGGGGCCTGGAGGAGGTCACAGAGACAGTTACTCCGGAGTTTCCCGTGTTCACTCGACACCGTTGCACGAAGCGCATGAGAAAAGAGCCATAGAGTGAAATGTCATTTAAATACAGGTATCTTAAGGAGGAATTGAACATTGTGCTCACTGTCTTTGCAGCAAAGAAGTTTTAGACTAAGATTGTGATGTGGAGAAAAGAAAAACTCACAAAGTCCTCTCACAAAATGTAGAATTACTGTGGCGATGATGGGAACCTCAGTGAAATGCACCAAACAGTTGAATGTTCATGTTATTCTAGTCGCCAGCAAAGCTACGTATACTTCTACTTAAAAAGCTGTTGTGTTAAAGTAAACATAAAAAAGATTTACCTGTCCAGCTTCTTGCAGAATATGAGCGGAGGAAAGTTTGGTTTGTCGAGCTCGGAACTTCTCCTCTCGCCGTCCATCTCTCCATTTCACCTACAACATACACATACATTACACACTGTACTGCATGATGTTTCCAGCTTTTACACACCAGCTAAACGCTAACATCCAACATTCGCTTTGTGATGGGAGGAAATGTGATGGGAGACGTCTCAACTCTCAGAATCGAGCAGCCACTACTAATCATCGGGAGCAGGGTCTCATTTGAGAGGCCGCGTCGCAGAATTATAAACATTTTCAATTCTGATGCCAAAACAGAGGAAGGAGGTTTATCAGGCGGATTGTTTAACTTCTGCTCTGCACTCAAGACTCATATAGAAGAGGACAGTAGCTCTTGCTGTCATAAAAACAACAGAGTTCCCATAAAACACCAAAGTGTGGTGATATGAGGTCGTAAACTGTGTGCGTGTCTGTGTACACAACTTATAAACAAGGCCGGTGGAGAGGAGGTGGGGGAGGAAGTGCTGCTGAGTGTCTGTGAGAGTTCTGTGCACTAGTCAAATAACTTTTCTGAGGACACTCGGGCTCATATTTCTGATGTTACTTTGGCTGAGTCTGCATCTCAGTCACAGATGCTCAGTGAGTTATTTCACATGGTGGAGCTCAGCGTGGCGCCAGATGAGGCAGGTGATGACACTGGAATGCACATTGTACACAAATGAAGGCTTTAAAAAAAAAACCGAGGTTCGAATAATGGGCCACAGCTTAGTAACCTCGACCCCTAAGAACCATGGAGTTTCTCTATATCCACCTTAAAGCTGCTTTTAGACACACACGTACGTGTAGAGGACGCAGACAAAGATGGAAACACAACAAGAAGAACAATGTCCTCCCTCCTGCTGTGTGAATCTTGTGTTCAGACCCAATGCTCCTGACATTTTGCAGAAATTCTCGGCTTAAGGGAAAAGTCTCACCGTGTATTCCTGCAGCGCCGCCTCTCTCTCCTCCAGCCTCTGTCTCCTGCTTTGCCCTGACACGGGGTCCCTGCCCAGGTGAACCTGCCTGAGAAGAAGAGGAGGACGTATTAAAACAACACACAACTAAAGAAAAGCAACTGTCTGTGGCCTCGACACGTAGAACTGCTCCCTTTGTCTTTCTCTCCACTGCACCTGCTGTTCATCTGCAGCAAAGCAGCTGAAATTGATTCGCAATCACTTGTGCTTCCTAAATGACACATTGATTCCCTTCTTTGTTTTTGAGCAGTGTGTACAACATAGATCAAGCAATAAAAGTGAAAGGTTATTTTTACCAACTGAAGTGGTTGGCCTGCTCCTCCTTCACGTTTTGCTGAAACCTTTTCACGAAGAGCGCCTCCTTCATCTGCCTGTTTTGCAGAGCGTCCAGGCTGCCACACGACATGGCTGAAAAGAAGAGTTGATGTGTGAGGCGTGCGATCTGAAATGCAGTTTACTTCATTGCAGCTTATGAAAAACAAGAGAATATAGCGGGGACCCCACTGTGATGTAGTTCATGTATAACATTCAGCAACAGGTGTGAGGAGGTGACGGGTGTGTCACACACAGATAAAAGAGCGGTGGGCTGCATCTACCTTCCTTCAGGGCCTTAGAGCTGAGTTTATTGGTGTTTTTGATCAACATCTTTGCGACGCCTGCAGGAGTCAAGACGTCCACCACCGGTTTCAGTGTAGACAGATCTCTCAGTGACTGGAGGGCAGAAGAAGACGCACCAGTAAGAAATGAGAGATAATGAGAAATGACAGGTACAGTGAATGTGATTTTCTAAATAAAGCGTTTTATTCCGTTTACAAAGCAAAATGAAGCGTATTATTCTTGTTTCCTTTGTGAAAAGAAAGTGTGAATCAATCAAATTCACCTACGTGTTGTTCTTCGGTCAAATCTAACCTCAAGGCTTTTAATATCAGAAATAAGGTTTATTTTATTGCCATTAAAAGAGTATGGATGGTTCCCCACTACGTTCTTTGCAACTTAAACTAGAACAGTCCCCTTAAAAACACTGAAACAAACCTGCCTCCACTTTGACGGACACACTAACCTTTGATTTGTCGGCCTCCTTGTTCGACCTGCACCTGGTTTTACTCCGAGGAGGCAGCTGGGCGGCCGGCGAGGGGCCTCTGTGTTCTGGAGGCGCTGCGTCTCCATGAGCCGACTTACTCTCCAACCGACTGTCATGCAGAGGAATACATAATTAACAGTAAACAAGATGGAGTAAGACAAGATGTGACACGATATGAAAACCCTCATTTCACCGAATTATCAATTAAAACCAAACTTACTGGAGATCAGATTAAAATGATGTGTACATATGACAGTCTGTGGTTTAACTGGTTAGCTAAAGGTACTGGATACACAGTTGAAGTAATTATCTATATATTGTGATTGGAATATTATTTAAAACAGCTTCTATAAGTCAGGGGAGACTCAGCAACAAGTGGCCACTGGTTCAAGCTGGAGCAACATGGGCTGCAGCATATATTTCATAATCTCTCTCTTCCACCGAGCTCATCTTTTATTTGGTTTCACTGCGGGGAACAACAAACAGAGGGAGAATGTTTTATATGCTAAACATCCATCGGGTGGCATATCCATCTTGATATCGCTGCGGCAGCTACCCAGCTATTTTCATGAATTATTAACTTCTGGTCGAGATAACGCCAAGACAGTGGAGTGGATGGAGCTGCTGCCGTGTGATGGATAGCCCCCTGTTTCTCATGGGAACAGAATTAAGCATCGGGTTTTATACCAGCTGGAAAAAAACAAAAACAAATTTCTAATCGGCACACGGGGCAATTTTCTCTGGCTCCAGTCGGGGGGGTTTTTATAGCCCAAATACGTTCGGTTGTTTGCTCACACAACCTGAGAGGTGGAATAATGGGAGAGCAGAGGAGGAGGGGAAGGTTTTAACTTCATTATTCCACTTTACTCTCAAGAAAACTCAGAGAGGCAACACAGAAAAGAACTATATTCTATATACACACACGCACACACACACATATATATAGTATATATAGGATCTGGTTGGTTATATACCCTAGAATTTTATGATTTAGTCGAGTCATATACTGCAAAAACAATGTAAAAATCATATAATAAGTTATTCCCACACAGTATTCAGAATTTGTTTGAATCTAGAGAGAGCCTATATCAACTTAGGGGAATATTTACATATAAGAAAATGAGGATAAGGACAATTCCAAAAAATAGATATGTTTCTGTTCGGTGTATATTTTGGAATAAAGTATGGAAGCTACATATAAAGCTGAACCTGAATCGGAATGAGGAACTCAAAAACTTGGTGATACAAAACAGAGATGTACTTTTGATTTTAGACAGTACAGTCATGTTTCTGGTCAGTTGTCATTACTATAGACGTGATAATGGTTTCTGCTATTTGTGCACCTTCAATCCACCACAGTGAGGAAATGGAGAGGAGCATTATTTTTCCATCTGAGCAGTGAAGTGCCGTGATTACCTGAGGCCTGAGAGAGGGACTGCGCTCCCAGTGATGGTGCAGAGGAACGGCTTGCTGTTGAACTGGGAGACCACCAGCTGGATGGTGACCTGCGAGGTCTCGTAACGGAGCGGACTGAAGGTCACCGTGAGCTTCACCTCACCGCTGGCTGGTATCACACCTGCAGGAACATAGAACAACAGGGATGAATGGTTGGGAGGATTTGTCTTGTGAAAAAACATAATACTAATCTAAAAACAGAAACTCGTTTGTATCTCTTGTTGTCGCTGCAGGTTTGTGCTGCAGCAGTAACTCAGGTCCTAAGTGCCTGTTCCGCTGTGTGTTATGATGCTTCCCAGACCTTGATGTCAGCGAGTGGAAGCTGGACGCATCCTTCAAGCTCCGCGGTGACTTATTTCATACACAACTCATTGCTGTGCGAGGTTTTGAGAAAACACAGCTCACCCACCTCCCCGAATGGGACGTGCTCTTAATCTGGAGGCTTAAAATAGAACTATCACTGGAAACAGAACTTTGTTTATCCATTTAAAACCCTGAAGCCGAATATCAGTGTGTTATCTTTAAGGGAGATACAAATATATAATGTTAAAATGAAGGATTTCACTCGTCCCTTACCTGCGAGGGGATGGATGGAGAAGGCCTCGTGGGGCTGAAGAACAAACGCCTGGAACTCGAAGTCAATGGGACAGCTGCTCCTCAGGGGAATCACACGGGTTACACTGGAGATGATGGGAGAGAGAGAAAAAAGTAGAGATTATGTTTTTTTTATGGTTTGACACCAACGGGCAAATGGATGCATGGTTGGTTGTTGGGAAGAATACAAAGAGACAGGAAATCCCTCAGGCAGATGGGAGTTCACCACACACACACACACACACACACACACACACACACACACACACACACACACACACACACACACACACACACACACACACACACACACACCTTTGACCAAGTGGTACGGCTGACAGGTCGATATGCGGAGGGATGTGCAGGTCATCGATGACGGGGTAAGCATGAACTGGAATTAAGAGGTTCTCTTCCCCCTTGGTAAGCGTGCAGGCGGGTTGGATGAACCAGATGGAGATGACACGGGAAAGAAGAAATGGAAGGAGCACAGAGTTAATCAGTGAATGTTACAGGATATAGCTTCAGTTGGTGTTGACGTCCTTTGTACATCATTTTGTGATTTCACAAACAGCCGGTTCCTAACCTCGCAGTGAACCCGAATGCAGTCGTAGAAGTAACGCCACTCGTCGGGACAGAACCCGACCTTCACCGTGTAGGCGAGACCCGGGATGAGTCGACACTGCAGAGGAAAACACGAGGGACACGGTTGAATCGTCACAAACACACATCTCATGACTTAATCTTATATTCAGGTCAATGACTTGGAATGAAAGGAGAAAGAAATACCTTTTTGGTGTAAGTACTCTGGAAGTGCCTGGTTTGAGTGGGGATGATGTGAATATTCAGAACTTCAGAGGAGACGTTGATTAGTTTCTGGGGGAGAGGAGGAGACGAGAAGGTTTGATTTTCAATCCAATCGTGTGCGTTTGACAAAAAAAACGTTTCCATATTCCTGATGTTTACATCCAGTCTCGGCCCAGTGCATCTTGTACAGGACTCTTAATGACACAGGACTCCCTGATAAACTCAAGTCCTGGACACCAACCACGATGCTAATGAAGCTACAGCACTGAGGCTCATCACAGGCTCGGTACAAGGAAAACTTCCCCTCTCAGCAGATACTACACATTAAATCTATCTTACTGTAATACACTGTGTTTGTAAACCTACTGTCTGGTATTCATTGTTTGTGTTTATTTGTATTCCACACTAAAGAGAAATTAATATGCACCCTTAATAAAGTAATGACAAATAAAGCCCACAGGCAGTAAATCAGCGCTCTACTTTACTCTGTGAATGAGAAATTAAAATGACTAATTGGTTAAAAAACAGAGGAAATGAAAACCTCAGCAGTATTTCCCCCCCTCACCAGATTCTTCACGTAATCTTGCCCGAGCTCGAAGCCACTGAAGTGAAGCTCCGGAGGCTCAGCTTCGACCAGGCTGTTGCTTTTCAGTTTGGCATAGATTTCTATTCAGGAAACAACAAAGAGGAATTACCGACGTTGAATTACTTTTTGTCATAATAGAATATTCACTGCTGGATGTAAAGACGAGGGTATCGATGCCCTCTGCTAATACGTACTTGATTCCAGCAGATGATTGGGGACGTGGGCTCTGCTCCGATTCAACTCCACCAGCTGGCTCAGGGGCAGCGGGGTCCCCCTCCTCAGGGGCTCCGAGAGCGTCTGAGGGCCGGAGAGGGCCACGTCCATCTGGGCAGGAGAAGAGGTCGGCTCCGGCTCCTCAGGAGGGACACGACCAGGGAGAAGAAGATATATAATTTTGGGAAACCATAAATTAAAGTTGTAGGCTTACTTCTGTTGGCAGTAGGTGGTGCTGTCACTATCACTACATACAGACTAATAGATGTGTTCAGGTCAAAAACACTTGTTTCTCTTCAGATCGTATAAATCGTTCACTTTTGCAACAGTCCCAGACATGAAAGTAATCTATGACCACTGGACACTGTGATATCAAAGCAAACTGACAACGAGGATAATTCTTTGCTTAATGAATCCTTTGAAGTGTTCTTTTATATAAAGCCCGGGTGGAGTTAAGTAGTAAGTCACAAACAAGTGTTATTCTTTCAGAGTAATCGTCTGAGCAACTAAACTCAACAGTGCAGTAAATCTAGGAAAAGACCATAATGTCTCACGAGCTGAAAGACCAGCAGCTGTATCGTCTGCCTCATTCTGATCTGCCCCCCCCCCCCAGTGTGTGGATCAATAAAGTTATATCTTATCTTATTTCTTCAATCTGTTTACTATGGGTATCTTAATAAATAGTAATACTGAAAAGAAGTATTATTTGAATGGCACTTTTCTTATCAGTAATACATTCACATGAGGCTAAAAACGAAATAAAATAAAAAACAATTAAGTTCAGTTAAATGTTTTAAATGATAAATGTAATATAAATACATTATATAAATGTTTTCTATATCATATTATATGTATGCTGTTGACATAAGGATGGATAAATCTATTGTTTTTTATACACACACACACACACAGACACACAACCCTGACAGCAGCATGGATACAAACAGCTAAGCTAACACAAGATAATATTGAGTAACTCAATAACTTACTGCTGTTTCCTGCTGGTTTTAGTTTGTTGTTTTAATCTTTTTATTTCCGCATTAGCAGCTTCTTCCTTTAGCCACTTTTACTCAACACACTGTCGTTGCCATGGTGACGCCTGTGCGCTGAAAGCGGGTGGGGGGCGGGACCAACAGCCCTGTGGGTGAACGCGATTGGTCAGCGGCAAGTACCGTCAAACTCGATCAGCTTCACCAAAATAAGACTTCACGTTTCCTGTTTGACCTTCAAAGTAAAACCTGTATGACGAGTAGATTGTGGTTTTTTTGTTTGCGCAACAGAAATATATAAATTAACATTTAATTCACTTCAGTTATTTCAATGAATGTGTTTTTTGTTCTCACAACAATGCACATTCCCCTGCCACCCGTGAGCACATGTATTATTTTGAAAGGGCTGACAGGATGCTCCCCTTTTATCTACCCTGATAAAAGCGCCCCATCAGCTGGTGGAGCAGAAACCAGTGCAGGTGTCACCTGTCCGGTCTCCATGTGTCTGCTCCGCGGCAGGATGCTCGTTCTGCAGCCCTCCAGCCGGACGTCTGGATGAGGAGCTTCATGGAGGAGAGAGGAACCTGTTCGACACGATGAACAAAGTTGGACTTATTGGAGTGCTGCTGCTGCCTCAGGTGAGAAAACACACACATGTTAATGAAATATAATATAATAAGAGAAGTTGGACTCAGCTTTCTGGTTTTTCCCAGGTAAAGTCCTCGTCAGGTTGTCATCCTCACGTCAACCTAGTGAAAGAGGAGGAGAAGTGCCTGAGAGATGCTCTTCTCTACGATTCACACCGAGCAGCAGGTGAGGGTTTTAAAATGTGCAACTTGTGTTTTATCGTATAAAAAGAAAATGGATTTCCTGCTGAATGGAAAGTTACATTGAGAAAATGGGAAAATGTATGAATGAGCTGCAGAAATGTGAGGCAGTGTTTCAGTGGCGCCTAGTGGCCGTGTGATGTAATGCACCTAGTAAAGCACTCATTAGAAATAGTTATTTGGAAGTTGCATCAGGTTTCCCCCTGCATTTAAAAACATGAAATTAAAGCCAAAAGTTGCGTTTTATTTTTATTCATAATTTGTTTTAATCTACTTCCTCATTTATAATCGTAAATACGAATAAAACGTGTCATTTCTGTTGCGTCTATGGAGAAAACAACGTCAGCAGCGTGCACTGTGAAGGAATGTGGGATCATCTGAACTGCTGGCCTCCCGCTTCTCTCGGGGAAACCGTCGCTCAACCATGTCCAGAGTTTTTCAATTCAGAAGGTGACACACACACACAGACACAGACACACACATACCCACCCATTATGTATACAACATCACACTGGTTAATTATTTCCCAGGGAGCTCATTTGTTTTTCGAGACACCTTCTCACACTCTGGGTCTTTATCCAAACACTCACCCATAAAATGCTCGTGTACACAGCGACGCTGACTAACACGTTCAAGGGCTGTGTTTACATTGGGACGAGGACAGTGATTGATTACTGCTTTTTGGTTTATTGCTGCTTCTCAGGGACGGTGCATCGCAACTGCTCCGCCGGCGGCTGGACGGACCCCCTGGTCCCCCACGAGGACGCGTGTGGCTACTCCTTCAACGAGACGCTCCCCTTCCTGGGAGAGGTCGGCTTCACTGATGTGTTTCTACCCAATGTGCCTCTCTGCCTTCGGGCTGAACTTCTAAGAGCATCGTTCTGTTTCTGTTTGTTCAGTCCTCAGATTCTCATCTGTACTTCTCCTACGTGAAAACCATGTACACAGCGGGATACACACTGTCCCTCATCTCCCTCACCATCGCCATCACCATTTTCTGTCTGTTCAGGTACCAAACTTTAACGCTGTGTGCACGTCGTCCATCTTTAAATAGAATCTACTCTAGGTGGGATTTAGTGTGGATTTGTGAATGAAAATTTAATATCTTAAGGGGGGATGATCTTAATTCAGTTAAACATTAATTTCAACTATACCAAAGTATATTTTGCTTGTGTTTAATATAAACAAGTGCATATTGTATGTTTACAATAATCTTAAAACTGTTCAGGAAGCTCCACTGCACCAGGAACTACATCCACATCCAGCTCTTCCTCTCCTTCATCCTGAGGGCCATCTTCATCTTCATCAGAGACTCTCTGCTGTTTACTAATGAGGAGCTCTACCACTGTGACCACTACCCGGTATGAGGAGATGACCAGTGTCCAAAAAGATGGTGCTGATGAATGTCCAGGTCGCTCGCTCACCTTCTGTCTCCAACAGGTGGCGTGCAAGCTCGTCCTGATGTTCTCCAACTACTCCATCCTGGCCAACTACAGCTGGCTGCTGGTGGAGGGCCACTTCCTGTTCACGCTGGTGAGCCGCTCCTTCTTCTCGCTGAAGAAACACCTGGTCTGGTACATCGTCCTGAGCTGGGGTACGGACACAAGAGAAAACACCTTTTCAAAATAACAAATACTCTGTGGCAGTTTGGATTCAACCCAGATGTTTGTGATCACGCAGGTTTACCGGTGATTGTCATCGTCTCCTGGGGCTGTGCCAAGTATTTCTATGAAGACGAAGGGTAAAGAGAAAATCTGTCATTCATTTATTTTATTATATGAATCATATATAATGTTTTTACTGTTTTCTTATTTCTTTGCAGCTGTTGGGAAACCAGGAGCCATGAGTGGATTTGGTGGATACTTCGAGTGCCTGTGCTTCTGACGATATCTGTAAAGATTCTCTCTTTTCGTTCAATATCTCATTTAAAAACCTCACATTTTATAAAACACACATATTCACCTTCTCATCAATGTCAGCAGTGATAGCTGGTTGCCTGGCAACATCACAGTGATGACAGGACACCAGGGAGTGAATCCAAAAATAGTGCAACACATGACACCAGAGTAAAGCTAGCTGTTTCCCTCTGTCTCAAGTCTTTATGCTAAGCTAAGCTAACCATTCCAACTCCTCATCTGACTCTTGGCAAGACAGTGAATAAGTGTATTTAACAACTGAAGTATCGTTTGGGGAACAAACCAGCAACAACCATCGTGTTCTCACAGGTTTTCATCATTTCAGATGAATCTCGTCTTCTTTCTGGGGATTCTGAGGATTCTGGTGAGCAAGCTGAGGATGCCCGACACTCAGAGGAACGAGTTCAGTCAGTATAAGTGAGTGTGGTGCTCACACTTAAAGGGGTCAAAGGTACCGGAGCAGAAGTCGTCTTTACTGATGAGGGACAGTGTTTTCCTTGTCTTCCCCCAGGAGACTGATCAAGTCCACGTTCTTCCTGGTGGCTCTGTTCGGTCTGCACTACATCCTGTTTGTCTTCCTGCCTGTGGAGGTCAGCAGCCTGGTGTTTAAGATCTGGACGTTTGCAGAGCTGGCTCTGTCCTCCACACAGGTACACGAGCTCAAACAGTTCACTGAGAATAATGATCGATACAAACACACTGACGACGCCTGTCTGTGCCTCCACGTCTCTCAGGGGTTTGCAGTCGCTGTGCTTTACTGCTTCATGAACGGAGAGGTAGGAAACTGTGAACAGCTCCTGAGTGAAATGTGAGGTTTGAATAACGTGCAGCGACTTGGGGATGTTGTTTGAAATTCCAGGTGCAGCATGAGATCCAGAGGAGGTGGAGGAGGTGGAGGCTCACTCAGCTCCTGCCCACTCGGCCCAGGCAGCATCACGGCTCCATCAGCCACAGCGCCTCCCCCCACACCCAGGTCACCCTGCTGCTCTGCTCTCCAGGCGGCCCGGGCACCGCTGGGCTCCCGGTGGACACGCTGGAGATGTGACTGGAGTTTGGGGTCGTGATGACAGAGCGGAGCCTACAGACAGTCCAGTGATTCTATCTGACGACTGCGGAGTCTGAACTGTTTAAATGTCGTCATTTGACATTTGACCGTCAAATGACGGCAGATGAAGTTTGAGAGTTATTGGGGTTTTAAAGTTTGTATAATCTAATGTAAGCAGCTGCACACATTAAAAAAGAACTGGTCAAAGTTACTGCAGTAGAAAATAACATATCCTGTTGGATGTTTTTATTACGACTGGGATTTCTGCAGCCTTGTGCGGGACAATGTGTTTCTAACGGGTTGAACTAGTGGCAGGAATGGAATTAGTTGGATATTTGGTCTTACAGATATTTTATAGGGCAATTCCAGCATTTTTAGACATTAGACATTTTACCAATGCATCAGTAAATGAATGATTCAGCATTCTTTTACTGTTAGATTCTAAAATAGGAGTTAAACGTCAATGTGAAACATTTAAACCTGAAAGATCCAGATTGTCTTTGTGATCGAATTGCCCACAAATACAATCAGTCCTCGAAATAGGATTCTTTGTTTTTATGAATTATTTCCAAGGAAAATGGTAAACAAACAAAAAAACCACCCTATCTCGACTTCCATCAAGTATCGGGTAAATTGGAGTGAGGCCCACAGATCAAGTCTTTATTTTTCAAAGGCAGCATCTCTGTAAACAGATGCTCGAAAACTGTTTATACATGAAAATCTATATAAACACTGCATTAGCACTTCAGGGAGTCGATTAACATTTAAGGAAACACACAGAGAGTTGAGGCTGATGGAAAACAACTAACCCGACTGGATTATTTGACCTGCTGACACTTCCTCTGCTTATTTAAACCTAACTGCTGCCTGTTTGCTTTATAACTAGCAAACTGACACAGTAATAAACCTTCAGCGAGGAAAGAGTGTTCCTTAAATGTTCAACTATTCCTTAAAAAAACATGCATCTTCAGTTGTTCTCTTGGTTTTTTAAACAAATTAAGTCTCACACATGGAAAAAAAAAAAATCAGTCTTGAAGGGCGGCCTCCAGTTTAAAGCTCCTACTGAGAAAACACAGGAGATATCACAGCGAACATAAAACAATACTAGAGAAGAGAAAAGGGCTAAATTCCGTATTTCTCCTTTAGTTTCTCCACCTCAGCAACATAGGCGGCCATGGCTTCTTCTTTGGTCATCCCTGTCGGTTCAGAAACACAAACTGTTGATTGGACTGTTTTACATGTAAATATGTTTTTATTTAATAGTGGATTTTAGACAAATCTGACCTTTTTTAGGGATCCACGCATCCCACTTTAGTTTTCCTACGAAGTTGAGAATCCCGGGACGTTCTGTGGACGTAGAATCAATCATCTATCATTTATTTTTCATTTTTTAATACCACACACACACGTCCCACAGATGAGCTATTAGCCTCTGCTGCAATAACATAATGTAAAAATACTCCAATACAAGTACAAGTACTGCATCAACAATGATACTGGACTAAAAGTAGTATGTATTATTAGCTAAATGTATGTCTGTGGATAAACTCAGATTGTGTCAGATTTGGTATCACTCAGAAAAGGACACCAAACTCGTCAGACCTCATTTTTGTCTCAACCCCACCCCGGCCCTGCTGCACCTCTCTCTCCCTCTGTCTCTCTACCGGCACTGGAGCAATCAGTTTGTTAGAGTTTCTCTGTGAATCCTCCGACATTAGAAACCTTTTTTAAAACCAGTAACTCACCGTGGTCGACGTCACCGACAGTGGACTGCTTGTATAAACCGTAGAGTTCAGACAGCTCATCTTTTCCAGGTCTTTCCTTCAGCACCTTCGACTCCTCCACTGCTTTGAGGAATGATTCCTGGAGCTAAGAGAGAAAAGATCCTGAAGACATCTCGAAACACATTTTTAAAGTAGAGCGATTGTTCCACAGTCAAGACAACAAGTGTAGACTCAACACGTGAAGCGACTCAGACACATTCCTGCTCGGCAACTCTCTCATTAACGTCCCTGGGAGTTCACTTCTCCTTAGAGGTCACTTAATAACACCACAGCAGCACTGTTTCACAGTATTAAACTGAAAAGAGAGCCCAGGCACTTACCGTCATCCCAGGTGTCCGTTAACACTCGTCCTACTAGTCCTGCAGAGAGGTGGGTTTGTCTGTTGGGAGTCGCAGGGAAGCACAAAGCCGGAAAGGAGGATTCTCCAGTCAACAAAGAAAGTGGTGACTCAGATAAGGGAAGTGTAACATGAAGACTCCACCTCTTTTATGCTCTGATTCACCTGGAAGGTCGAAATACCTGATAATCACGTGTTACCTGTAGGAAACGCTGCAGGTTTTAAGTTACATTTACACAAACTGCAAAACAGATACTTAAAGAACCTTTTTTTTTTTTTTTTTACTTCAAAACCTTAGAAGAAACGAGAACTGTTAAAAAGCTAAATGTGCAATATCCATGTCAAGGATAATGTTGGGGCGACGAGGGAAATATTATTCCTTAGCCACAAGATGGCAGCATCCACAAATTTAAAAAACAGCTTCACTTGTTCAAACACAGACGATCAGATGAATCAAAGCTGGAAATAATAAAACCTAGATATGTTTAATCCTCACACAAAACTGATGAAGCCTCACAATGAAATGAAAACATAATGGTGAAAGAAATGTGGGAAAAAATATCTTTATTCTGCATTCTAGAAAGGTCTATTAGTATTTTTACATTCATCTCTTTATGTTAATACGGCGACTCCTCTTTCAGCCCCTGCAACGTTTTAATTTAGATTCAGAAAACACGTTCGTCAGGTAACACTGTCGTCTTTGGCAAGAACACTGGACAGATCAGTACAACACAGGAAAATAATCAGAGACATGTTAAATAAAGAAGTTGATGGAGTTTTCTTGTATCAGTGAGGGACTGTACAAAGTTATTTTAGGGCATTTGTGGTCGGAAAATGTCCGACGATGTCACTACATAATACAACAGATATGTGAATATTAATGGTAATTAAACGGACAATATTCCAGATGACTCTTTGAAATTCTTTCTTGTACCACTTCAATATCGTTGTATTATTTTGAAAAGGACGGGGCGGAAGTTCACAGAGAATATAAATAATGTCAGTGATGATTGTGCTTTTTTAAACCAAGTAAAATACAATAGTTTGAATGATTGTAACATGCTTTTGAATTTGTAGTGCAAAAAGCTCAACAGTGACATTAAACAACATGACCTGATTCACTTTGGATTTGGACCAAACGGCACAAAAGGCTGTTTGATAAATAATCTGTACATCAGAGCACTGAAGTACGAGCCGAACAAAAACTGCATCAAAACCTTTGAATCAGAAGACGAAACGTGAACAGAACTAAAACTCAGCTGTTCTGCTTCAGTGATAAATTCCTCAGCAGGTTCACTTCAAGTGTAACAGAGAGTGATTTGAATAAATTAGGACAGAAACTAAAACTTCTCTTCAGTCCCGGTTTGAAACTCCAGGGAATCGAAAGAAAACAAGAAACTGATTATTTGAAAGCATAGTGCAATAAAGCCGACCACTCTGGTCCAATGTCTCTATAGATCTACAGGAGAATTAGTTAGAAAGTAAACTAGAAGCGAGCCTGTGATGATAAATCATTTATCGTCCGTCTCAGAGTGGAGTTTATATTCATGAGTGTGAACAGAGAGCTTCACTCCTCCACCTTTTTGTCAGGAGCCCCTCACACATCACTGACGTCCTCCAGCCCGTTGCAGTCGCCGTCCGTCAGCGTGAAGTGGATGTGCTGGCTCCTCTCCCAGCCGCGGCGGATCTGCCGCAGCCGAAGGGCCACGCAGGGCAGGAAGAGCGCCAGGCGGCCCAGCAGCACCGCGAGCGGGAAGATCAGGACCAGTACGAAGGTGGGGGGCAGGTGGAAGGGGTACTGGTCCGGAGAGAAGGCGCGGTTCCAGCCGAAGAGGAGAGTGTGGAGGGTGGCCATGGACAAGGCGCAGTAACCCAGTGTGGACTGCAGGGGGTGACAGAAGGGCTTGTATTTGATGCAGAAATATAACAAGACAAACCTCCTCAGATTAGTTGTGTTGTTTAAAACTCATCTGCTGCACAATGAAGTCATTTCTGTGAAATAAAACTCGTCATATGTTATTAGTACATATTATTTAATGTAATGTGGGGACCACTGTTATTGAGCAACTTCTAATGCTATAAATATGGGTAAAGAAGTTTAGGGTTTGATTATACACTATAGTGTTTATCTATATTTATTATATATATTTACAGTGACACAAAACACCCAATCAATTCATAATTGGAGTATTTTCAAAAGCAGATAAAATGATGATTCTATCAATTTTGTTTTATTCTGAACTGACCACAAAGTTTGTTTATTTTTAAAAAACCAAACCACAGATATATTTATCAGTTGTTGGTTTGTACTAGCAGTAAATATACAAGTAAAACTGTATCATGTTTGAAGTAGTTTGACACGACACGTTATTCATTAGAATATATTCAAAATACACCTGCAGCCATTTCTCAGGGCAAACTGATAGTGAGCGCCCTCTGCTGGATCCAGAGGCAAACTACTTCAGAGGGTCTGATGAGCTTATTGACTGTTTATTATGAAATTCACTATAGTTCAAATCTGAGCTTTTACCCCCACGTTCAAATGAATGTTCAAACTTTGGATAAAAAGTGACAGCCCTGTACTTTTTTGCTGGAAATCATAAAACATTAAATCATAATTTAGAACACAATAATGACATATTTAAAATATGTGCTGCTCTGGAAAAGACTATTCCAAAAAATACATTTCAAGTATTGTACAGACTAAACCAAGGCAATGATCAAATATTTTGAATCAATATTTATCTACCAATATGAGGTCAGATTCCAATAAGCATAGTTTTTACGTCTGGGTTTATTCTCGTCCTCATCAGTGGTGTTAACGTAGTTAAAACATTTCTGAAGTGGACGTTGTTCCACCTTCAGGGACTAAGGTTAAGTTTTATGTGTAGTTGGTAAATACTGAATGAGACTGATGCCCAAACACACAAGCACGCGCACGCACGGCTGGGCAGGAAGCTGCCTTTCATCACGTATGGTCTCGGCACATGACTAATCTGACTGTCAGCGGATTACAGAGAGATGAAAGGAGAAAAAAAAACTGCTCAGATGGACCTCGAGACCGGGAAATATGGAGGGCAAGATGAAGGAAGTCAAGGAGGGCGGGGGGGGAGGAGGAAGTGAATGAGTCACAGCACTCCTGATGGTTCTGTCACAGCCCAAGTTTAACGCCAATTCTGGGGCAGCTGCAGGAAGACGAGGAGTCATGGTGTTGGAATGTGTGTGTGACTGCAGGACCATGTGGGAAAACAACTGTCTACACATCAGCCTGACACCTGCCTGTCTACATGTCAAGCTTCGCGTGTGTGTGTCTTACCCTGCAATCCATTTGGCAGCATGTATTAACCTGACATGTCCGTGTGTGTGTCTGTGTGCGTGCACCTGTATGAAGCTGAACTCCCTCCAGTTGACAGCGTTGGCCACCGAGGGCAGCGAGGTGACGGCCAGCAAAGAGAGCAGCCCGAGAGCCATGATGCCCACTGAGAGGTACAGCTCCATCCTCCACACGTCCTCGTCCACCCACGAGTCCTCCACCCCCGCCTTCACCTGCACAAGGAAACAACAAAGTCAAGAGATGTTGGTTCACATGACTTATGACCATGCAACGACACAAAAGATGCATTTATCTCCTTCTTCTGTTTCTTCCTCTCACCTGTTTAAAAGCGGCATTGAGCAGTTTGTAGCGAGCCGACTTTCTCATGGGCAGACACAGGCTGTAGATGGCGTGCAGAGCCGCGCACAGGAAGCTACACAGCCCAAACTGCTTCCTCCTGGTCAGCCAGCGGTCCAGCCAGCTGGGGAAGCGGTTGTACTTGGTGCACCACCACAGCTGGAGGTAAGCGGCGCACAGACCCGGCAGGTAGACCAGCGCCAACATCACCAAGGCCACGGAGGGAAGAGTGACATTGACGGTGTCGATGGGCATTTTGTAGAAAACACTCTTCTCTTTTTTGATGAAGGGATGCAGGACGTCACGGAGGAAGTTGTACAAGTAGAAAAAGATGAACAGCGACAGAGTGCAGACGATGGGAACGCGCCAGGAGGGAAACAGGTAGAAGGGGAGGTTTTCGATCTCCAGAGAAGAGGAGAGGTGGCCCATGTCGACAGGGACGAAGCCCATTCTGCGACACAGCTGCGTCACTGAGTTCTTGGCATTGGGGTGGTCACTGCAGAGGAAAACCTGCGGAGGACAGTTGACCGGTAAAAGAAAGTTCAGAGGTCCTCACTAGAATTCTCCCTCATTGAATCTGAACCACAAGGAGCTGCTGTTGTGTCCCTACCTGCCTGCTTCCATCCCGAGGGCCCACCTGGAGATTCCAGGCCGATATGGTGTTGAACCCTTTCACCACAAAGCTTTCGGGAAACAGATCGGCCAGCTGGTGGGCATTCGAAGGCCCGCCTCGGTTGATCTGCAAACCGTTGCTGACGTCCACCAGCGTCTTCCCCGCTAAAGCCGGCTTCAACTGCAGCAGCGTGGAGTGGTGCTCGGGGAACACGGCAACAAAGACCAGGTCTGCCTGAGTGGCTGCCTCCATCTGAGACGTCAGCTGGAAGACAAAGACTGAAATGGTCAGGAGAGGAGTAGATGCATGCGAGAGGCACGTTGTAATAATCACAGAGACATTATTAGATATTAAAATAATTGTCAGTGAAGTATCAATAAATAATCATCATCCAGAAAATGATAAAACTCGTATTTTTGGGCTTTTGAGTCGTTTGTTATTCTTAAATGTTTCTTATTTTACCCTAAAAATAAACAAATATATCCCATTTAATTTCTTAAACCTCTTTTACACGGGAGTGAACGCTGATCGTTTCCCATTGTAGACAAAAGATCTTAGTGGGTTCCCACATTAATCACCTAATAATTTTATTTTGAAAGACCATGACTTTTATCATCACAAACTGCCTCAGGAAACATTGCACAATGAGGATATAGAAAGTGAAACCATAAAAATGAGGGATTGACTGTTTTATACTGTTCCCATAGCACAACTGTCTATTAGCTGTTTATACAAGATAAAGACAACAGCTATTATCTCTAGTGGGAAAAGTCTGAGTAGAGATATAATTATCACCCTGAGCAGAGAAACAAAAACGGTAATTATATGGTGAGTGTGTCAATGTCACTGTGTGTGTGTGTGTGTGTGTGTGTGTGTGTGTGTGTGTGTGTGTGTGTGTGTGTGTGTGTGTGTGTGTGTGTCACCTCGGCGTCCTGCGGGAACAGAGCCAAAGAGCGTTTGGGGTTTCGACTCCCCACCACCACGCGGTAGCCAGAGGCCACCAGCCTCCTGGCCAGCGAGCGGGAGAAGTCGCCCGTGCCCAAGATGCCAATCGGGGCGCCGGGTTCAGACATGAGGGCTTCGAGATGTCTGGAGGCTCCGCCTTCGCCTCTGCCTCGCACCAAAGGCCTCGCCATGTCATCAGGCATGATGCTCTGACAGGGCTGCAGGGAGAAGATGGGGGGGGTTCACGTTATTTACATTCACGTCGGTTCCTACAGTTTACAACCAAGACACAGGACAGAGGAATAAAAGCTTTTAGGTGTTATTGATGTTTATTTGTCATTTACTGACAGAAACTTCATTCATCCAGCATGAGGCCTGGAAAAGTAAAAGTATAAAATTCATTTTTGTATTTTATTTTAATTGGCTTGTGTCTGATCCGTATTATAACCCAGAACTAGGATTCCCATTAGGTGTCAAATGTTCTAGATCCATTACTCTGCATTAATAATGAAATAATAAAACATATTTAACATGTTAATTTTTCAAGTCAGCCATTCTGAAGTCATGATCCTCTATAACCTTTAATCCCCCCCATTAGCGGTTCGAACATCAGCACTGGAAATAGTCAAATGGGATTTTTATGAATACGCTGCTTTACTTATCGTTCACTTTTATGCCGAATTTACCGCAACAGCCCCCGGATCCAGAAACCGTTTCACGTCAAGCTTTACAATTTATTAAAATCGAGCGACACGCGATGAAATGTTAAAACGCATGAAATCCAGATTGGGTTTGGGGTTCGCGTGGTACAAGTGGCGTGCTGTCCTTGTCCTTAACCCGGGTAAAGTTCCCCCGTCACACACAGCGCGACACCAGCGAACCCACAGCAGCTTCACCACGAAATAAAAACCTTCGAAGTTCCAGTTTAGCTCGTGTAACAACTTAAAGAGTCGCGCCAACTTGTTTACGCTCATTTACTCACCGCGGGTTTCTCCCTCTGCGCTGCTTCCTGATAAGATGACGCAACGGCCAAAGCCCCGCCCCGGATACGCCTCCACGTGTGGGTGAAAGATAAAAGAGACGAGACGGTTCCGCCACTTGGCTTCGATAAGAACACGAAGTTTATCTCTTCTATAGGGAAATTATCTCTAATAGATCATTTTCATTTAAAGAAATATATTCTGTCTGTTTAGATTAATCTGGTTAAACTGTGTTTACGTCCATTAGGACAAAAGTGGACCAAGAACTGAGCCCTGAGGCACCCCACAAATTATTTTCGGCCAACATTCATATTCCACCGAAGGATTTGCTGAAAAGAAATTAGGTGATCACATAACTTTTAGTCTCTCAGGTCTAAATTCGTGTTTGTTTCCATGCTAACACACGAAGCTATGAGATGGTGTTTTAATCATTAATTTAATTATTTTCACATCTGACTGTAGAAGCGATGTATCTGATGAACTGGCCCCGGGATTAGGATAAAAACACAAAAGTGAAATTGTGTTCAAAAGATCACTGACTGCAGGTTACACGCTGTCAACATGACTTCATCATGTCTGCCTTTGCCACTTGCTAAAGGTTGAACCTCCCCCGGCTCGCGGCGCTGCATCAGTGTCACCACACGCAAACATACATACACAATCTCACACACACACACACACACACACACACACACACACACACACACACACACACACCAAATACATGCTCTCCGTTTCACCCTCTCTCTGCAACATTTGTCCTTGACAGCTATATCTGATTTTGCGTTTTTGCATTTATACGTATTGATTTCTGATGAGTCCCATTCATCTTACAAGTCAAATCAGAGGATCCACTGGGGACAGATTTCAGCTTATTACTGTTGTTTTTCTGTACAGCTGTTTTTAGATTATCCCCCCAATCAAAGGAATTGACCATATCACTCATCCAACATGCAACAAGTCCAGTTAATGAGGGCAACGCGTACTTAATCACGATCCACAGCGTGCAAGTGGGTCCGATGTGAAATATCATGGCAGACGAGAAAAGGCAAGGTCATCAAGAGTTAGCCGGGGGAGGACAGGTACAGCGATGCTCACATGTGACAGGGCTTCACTGTCAAACTGCTGCACGGATGAAGACATGGATGTGGACATGGATGAAGACTTTCAAGGGCAGAGGTGTCTCCGGTGCCCTTCATCACGGGATTAGGGTCACGTGTTGAGACAGGAGCTGATGTTGCAGGTTCTCGGGGACGTCTTGTTGTGGTTCAGCGAAGGTCCCGGCACAGATTTACAGCTGTTACTGCACCGTGACATTTTAAATCATTTAATATGGTTTTGATTCATCCTGTGTTCCAATCAGACTGGTTCTCGTCCTTTCTCTGGTGACCTTGGGCAGATGTTTGTTGGCTGGGACCTCACCACCGTGGCTCCATCCCCCGATCGCCACTGTACAGACTCTGACTCCCTGTCGGGGATATTTGAAATGGAAATATTGTATTTTCTACAGCGAGCTACAAGATCACTCTTCAGGTTAATCTTCTCGACAGTTGCGACATAAAAATGCTGCTCAGACATTTTTACATCAATATCAACAACACCAATATTGAGTGGTATGACACTCAATACAGCACATTAGCCCACCAAGGCCAAACAACCCTACAGGGGGGGTCTGATATCCTATATTATTCATAGTTAAAGAAAGTGAATTTCATCTGAAACCAGTGAACAAACAGCAGACTTTGCCACTAGGAATGGAAAAGTATAAAACAAATTAAAAACTATACTTTATCTGCTCTTTTGCAGCATTGGTGTTGATTATTATTTTGTACTTTTGCTGTTTATCGTACGTTTTATGACGATTGTAGGATGTATCGCTGTTGATGTTGTCTGATGTAAGGTGACCTTGAGGCACCATTAAATAAAATGTATTATTATTATTATATTATTATTTCAAGGTACCAAAGGCCGCCTTACAGAGTTAGGAAAACAATTAAATATTCATTGAATGATTAAAGCTGATCTTTAATAATATATTATATTCAGGATTATAGCTGTTATACTTCTGTTGTGTTTTATCTATTTAAATGTGTTTTTATTGCGTGTCAGTCCTTTGATCTCTCAGTGCCACCAAAAGCACAGAGGAAACCGTCTTCATGTTTCATGCGATCACACTCGGAGAAAAGTCGGATATCAGCTAATGATGGACTCATTTACTTCTCTCACCATACGGTCGTGTGTCACACGGCGTCGCGCTAACGTGCAGCGTTACTAGAAACATTGCAGCGCCTCGGGGCCGCTCCAGTGCATAATGTGCACAGTGTGTCGTGCATGGCTCATCATAGCCTGAAGATGCAGTTCACTGTACTAATCCTGAGTAAAGGTCATCGCTGCAGTCATGAGAGTCGGGAGTGCAATGTGCTCTCTGTGCCTTTCTGCATACTTATTTCTGGGTGTTTTGTTTTGCAGAGGATTGTTGCATTGTTCATTTTAGAAATCCGTAGATAAATAAAGACGGCATCTCCATCTCTACGCCCCCTGTCCTCGATTTCATTTCTGACCCGGCTCTCATGCCTCCTCGTCTCACCTTCAGACACGAGCTGCAGCCCGGCCGCAGCCGTGTTCTGGGGCGTTAGAGCTGAGCTGAGCACAAGTTGAAATTGCTTAGAGAGGAGGGGTTGGGGGGGTGTCGGTGTGGGGGCTTGTACCCGCGGGGCTTCGGCTAAGCCTGGTCTCCGGCCTCTGAAGATTTCTCCACGGCGCCTTGAGCCCTAAAGCCGCTGTTGTAGATGTGGCGCCTCTGCTCCAATTCCAGGTGCTTAGCTCCCGAAGCATAGTTTTGAAGTATTTTAGGCCCTTTGGGGAATTTTTTTGAGCTTGAGGACAAAATCAATAGCTGCTTTTATTTTTCAATGAGCAGAGGCCGTGTTTATTGAGTGTCTCAACAGCTTTGGCAATAACCAATGAAAGGCATTAATATTAGTCGTATTCAGCTGATGTGCTGATATACGCCGCACGGTTACAAGTGCACAGGGGCCTCACTGGGGAAAAAAAGAGGCTAAAGAGGCATTTAAGACAAATCTGTATGCAATAGAGTAATGATTGCTTGAATGCAGCATGAATTGTAATTGGCTGGAATCTAAATTCAAGGCCGGCGGCTCGCCCACCTCGTGGAACAAGACATCAAATATGTCCCTGAAGCCAAGGGCTGGAAGTGTCGACAGCCCTCTGACATCTCTGGTCCATTTCCGGTATATATTATCTGCCTCCCCCCCTGGTCTCCTGCTCTCGCTCCCCCCGTTACTCTGTGTATGTTTGTGTGCAGTGACCAAAGCAATTGGTCATTTGATGTCAGCGAAAGTGATCCTGCCCTCAGCCATTTGGGCTCTGACTTTGAAAAGACCCTGCATGGTGTTCTAGTCAGATGCTTTCCTGTAGCTGCTGCTACCACAAGTTCAAACTATGCTAAATCTGACTTTAACCGGGATTCGTTCGTGACGGAAAATAAAGGAAGTTGACGTCTTTAACGTCTTTTTTCGGTGATTTAAAATCGGAAGCCCATTGGATGCAGTTCCGGAGATTTATCAGGACATTCGTCTTTGACAAGCTCCTAAATCAAAATCCAGCGTGTATGCAAATCGATGCATGTGGGACGCCCCCAACAGATAAGTGAAGAAAAACCGTCTTTAACACTGATTTATAAAATGTGAAATGGGTTAGAGTTGGACATAAATCCAAAAGTGAGGAATTTATGGATCTGTGTAGGAAACCGTTAAAGTCCAAAAGGGGAATGGATGAATAAAATGTGAGGTGATTCTGACCCTTAATGTATTCAGCCCCTAAGAACATATACACACGTCTCTATACCGCTGAGATTCAGGAAAATAAATATGCAATCATGTGGCATTATATCTTTATGTATATATGCATGGATTTATATTTCCAGCTGTGAGACGGAGGTGTTCAAGTTTATACTGAGTGCCTGTTTTTGTTATTTGCTGAATCATATTAAACCAGTTGGTGCCATGTTGAATAAACATTATTGTGCAGAGATGGGCAGGCACATGTGACAGGCACATCCGCAGACTTGCAACTTTACGCACAGGCTTTCACAAGCTTTTCTTGTCAAGGTAATGAAAACCAACATGCACCTTTCCTGCTAGGCATTTCAAAATAAAAGCCCGGCTCCTAAAGATGCTGCAAGTCTGAGTTGTTAGTCTGAGGCAGTGATGTAAATAAACCCAGATAATAGCAAGCTCTGCACCAGACCCTAAAACAAATAAAATAATGGACTGAGCACTACAGTGGGCTCTGGATCAGGAGTAAAGAAACCAACTGGGCCACAAGAAGTTAGGGACACACACCCAGGTCTGATCATCCTGTGGGGGTCCTACCTTAGAAGAGGGTGTTGAAATCCCCGTTGACATTTAGGTATACGACAAAAAATATGTCCCTAACATCCACTGGTGGTCGCTAACATCTGCGGAAGACTTAAAAACATACAAGGGATATTCACCATCTTCTTTCACGTTCTAAAACATCTTCCTAAACCACCTCTTAAATATCCAGACCTTAAGCTGTGTTCAAATTTATATTTTGATTATTTAATTATACCACAGATGTTTCCTTAGGATGTTCTCATCAATGCAACTTTCAGGTTGTAGCTGCAGGAGTTTTGTGTAGAGTCATATGACAAAGCATCGTATTTTCTAGTTGTCATCGTCTTTTCCTTTGTACAACCTTACTCTGAAAGAGCTGAGCCATCTTAAGGCAGTCACGTGAACGTGCTGGAGTAAGACGCACAACATTTCCCCCTGAAACACACTGGATTAGAGTATAAAGGTGGACAGCAGTGGAAGGACATCTTTAACTTTAAGTAGCAGTGACACCACAGTGCAGAAACATTCTCCCTGTGAGCCCACTCCTCTTCTGCTTTTGTTTTAGTTTGGAGGCCAGACCCCGTATCTTCCGGTCTCATCACTTGTAACTTTGACAGCTGGACGCAGCTGTCCGTGCGCTCGGATCCATCCAGCCCAGACGCGCCCCCTCTCCCCGGTCACAGCCGCTGCCCAGGGGCTTGGAGCCGCCACAGCTGGACGGAGGGATGCGCACTTAATTAACCTCATCCTCTGTTTTTTCTCTCCTGAAAGACCCCCTGTCCTCTGCCACGATTCCCCCCCAGAGCGGCTCCACGGATTTCCTGTCATCCATCTGTCCCCGACCCGCGCGGAGGAAGTGGTCGGTGATATTCCTGGTGACAGTCGTCGCGATGGTTCTGCTGGCTCTGGCCGTCGCCGTCCCGTTGCTGCTCCTCCGCACCCCCGAGACCTCCGGCCATTACTACGAGATGATGGGCACCTGTCGGATGGTCTGCGACCCGTACAGCCCCAAACCGGGAGGCGCCACCGCCATGGAGGTGATCCAGAACCTGAACGATGTTGCGCCACAGCCGCCCATGGCGCAGGGGGGTCGCGGGGAGCCAGGGCGACCGGGGAGACCGGGACCCAGGGGCCCGCCGGGAGAGCCGGGACCACCGGGTCCGAGGGGGCCACCGGGACAGCGCGGGGACAGTAAACTCGCCTTCCCTGCGGTAGCCGGATCCGCGGGGGCTGAAAGCGGAGTATCAGAGGCTGTGAACTCCACCATCAGCAGCTTCAGGATCGCGTTTTACGTGGGTCTGAAGAATCCACACGAGGGATATGAGGTGTTAAAGTTTGACGACGTGATTACAAACTTGGGGAACCACTACGATTCGAGCACTGGGAAGTTCACCTGCCATGTGTCCGGGATCTATTTCTTCACCTACCATGTGCTGATGCGCGGGGGAGACGGGACCAGCATGTGGGCCGACCTGTGCAAAAACGGACAGGTAATAAACACGAATAATATCCCCACTCAACTCCAGAGCAGCTTCACTTGTCTCATCCATACCACGTCAGTCACAAATGTCAAAATGCGCATTTTACGCACAAAAAACGCACGACTTCACCTCAGGTTTTTATCTATTTTCCGCCTGAACACGACTTATATACCTGCATATTCAGAACTATAATGAATTCACAATAGCACCGGTGATATTTCTGGTTCGATCCAACAATGCCTGAATGCTCCGTTTGACAGTGGTGCTCATGCGTAAATTCCGTTTGGATGCGTGTTTTCAGGAGTCAGACATGAGGCTCATCAGTCATTATCACTAGTTATTATAGGTGACACGCAGGGGATTACATTCAAATGCAGAAGATGACAAAGGACATATATTAATTTATTCTATTCAAGGGTCCTGTTGTATAATTTCCCTAAGAACCAGTATTCTCCTTCCACTCAACAAAAGCTACTTTTGCACCACTGCTGCTTCCCCTTGCCCCTGAGGCATCCATGAACTTTCCAGCTCAGCTTCTATTTCTGTAAAACTCATCCCAGGGAGTCGTGTCCCCTCTTCTTTCTTTCCAGGTCCGGGCCAGTGCCATAGCTCAGGACGCAGACCAGAACTACGACTACGCCAGCAACAGTGCCGTGCTGCACTTGGACTCTGGAGACGAGATCTACGTCAAACTGGACGGAGGCAAAGCCCACGGGGGCAACAACAACAAGTACAGCACCTTCTCCGGCTTTATCCTGTACCCCGACTAAACACACCACAGTGGCTCTGTGGACTGAACATTGTTTCCAGTGAAGTATGTGGTTGAATATGTTTCTCTTCTTTTGAACATAGGTGCCACATTGCAACTGTGTGTTCTGTTTACTGCAGTGGTTCTCAAACTGGCTTCTGAACTGAGGTGCATGCCAGAAAAAAAACCAGTTTGAGAACCACTGATATAGTGGGATATCTTTTTATTTGTAACTAAAATACCTTGAGTTCAACTGGAGGCTGCTGTCGTCAGAGAATACGTAATATCAGTCAAATTGTTATTTAGGTTCCTTTGAATTAAAGAGAAGAGCTACTGGCTGTTTCCGGGCTCAGAGGTTCGTGCAGTGCGGTCGTCCACGTGATGTTTGGAAATCGAGGCACTGAATCAAAGTCACACACAGAAGCTTTGATCGCACCAATTCTGCACAAACACTGGATTTACGCACAGAAGTGAAGCTAATCTGCGCAAATTTTACACCAAGCTCAATTCTGATCAACGAATTTGCAAATGAGGAAATAGACGGAGCCCAAAATGTCTTTTGAATAAACTTAATGTGTCATTAGGAGCTAAGCTAACTCTTTAGTAGCTCTGTATTAAACTAAGTGATGTACAAACATGAGAACAACATGCTCATGACGAGGGCTCACTGATTAGCATGATAGTGGTTAGCTCGCCATTTATAAACTAGCCCATTGCATCACTAAGGCTACATCCATACAAAAAACATGTTGCTTGCTGTGAGCGGTATAGAACGATGGAAAAGTAAGAGGATGAGTTTTCTCCTTCACCGCTGGGACTGCCTCATCTTTTCCAAACGGGGGCAGCAGCGTTTCCGAACTCCTCAGTTTTAGACGAGTGAAAACTCTACAGGGGTTCTGGCAGAAGTAAACAAGCCTGCGTGGCAACAGGGATGCGTTTCAAAAGTAAAACGTGGTCGTGTGGATTGAGCCTGAGCCTTCAGAGATACTGGATCACTTCCATTGTGCCACTTTCTGATGAGATCTGGCCTCAACTGTCGTAACTAAAATAGTGATATGCCCCAGCCACTCTGTTTTAGAAGCCTAGTCAATGTAGAAATGAATGGTAAATGGACTGTACTTATATATAGTGTATATCTACTCTTATCAACCACTCACAGCACTTTAAACTACAGGTCACATTTCATGGCCCAGCCGTCAGACGCGGTTTAGGGTTCAGCATCTGGGCCAAGGACACTTTCACACACCGACTGGAGGAGCCAGAGATCAAACCGCCGACTTTCCAATTAGTGCGGAATCCGTTTTACCTCCTGACCTCCACAGTCTGCAATAGTAATTTTGATTTTTTTTCCCATAAAGGTAAGCACATCCTCAGTATTAGTGCTTTCTTACCCCCCCCCCCTTGGATCAGGATCTGTTTTCAAACATAAGATCGACTGAGATGTTCTGATGAGATTGTGCCAAAGCCGACAGGTGTCACATTTTTAATGCATCGAGTACATTAACGAAAAGTTCCGACCTAGTACTTTGATCCACAGAGCTGTGGTGCGTTCAGTGGTAGTCAGTGTTTCACCAAATAACCCTAATAACAGCAATGGAAACTTACAAATGGATGTCATGAAAAATAATACTGAATGGTTTCTACTTTGCTCTCATATATGCCAATAAATATCGTTTGACAAGAAGTTTGCACTGTGTCTATATCTCTTACATCTGAACCTTCATCAGGGCAAAAAGGGGGGGGGGGTTACAGATACAGACATGTAGTGTGTCTGAATGTGTAGCAGTGTGTTGTAGCTGCCTCTCCACAGCCAGTTGTTCCAGGTGCCTCCCTGAATGTCCTTTGTGCGACTGTAGCTCGCAGTCATTTTTAGTCAGTGAGCCGTGGACGCCATTCTGCTCCCCGGCGTTAAGTCGGATGGGGCTGTTTTTAAATCTACACTGAGGTCCTCACATCCAGCACATCCTGATGCTAAGAGTAATATAGTTAATACATGGAACCACTGTATGAGACTACATTTTTATAAAAGGAACATTAAGATGGCTTCAGACGGGAAAAAGATCTCAGACAACAGGAAAATGTCCTGAATACTCAGATGAGGGGCGGCACGTGGGTAAAGCGTGCAGGGGACATGATGTATTATACTGGATTACTCTGGACTTTCTCCTGCTGTATTCACACATGGGCCCAGTCTGACAATTTCCAGACAATTTCCCGGGGGGCGGGGGGGTACTGGGAGGAAAAGTTCAAGAAATTGTCCCGAGCAACACACACACAGCCCCTCTGGAAAATTTAAAGAAAACAGAGTTCAGTGCATGTCTGAAAGCATCTTCAACTACAACAAACATTTCTGAAATGAACGCTTTTCTTTTGAGGAACAGCGATGTCTCTGAGCAGCTGCAGAGCCCAGGGTGAGTCTCCACATGGCTTCTTGTGAACTAAGTGCGGTGACAGTAAACATCAAGCTTCCAGGCTCCAACACGTCATCTCAGATATTCTCAGAGACGAGCGGGTGCAGGCCGGTGGCTGCCGGCTCTTCTGTTTCACTTCTGATTAACTTGTCCTGAGATTCACAGAGGCTGCAGCAGACTCAAATATTGCTGTAAGCCTTCATTAAGATGATGGCTGTTTTGTGTGTGTTTGATTTTTTCCCTCTCTCTCTCTCTCTCTCTCCTGCCCATCCCCGCAGGAACACACAAAAACAGCTGTTTACACACCCCTGCTGTCAATTTAAATGGAAATCATGTAAAACAAATATTAGCATGTCTGGTTAGATAAACCTCTATTAGGGTGCTGGCTGATTTTTCCTGCAGCCGACCAACTGACTCTGTCCTCCCCGGGAGGGACTGTGGTATTCTGCGGCTGCTCAAGGGGACAAATTGTAAAAAATGGGGGACAGTTGTCGCCAGAATTTTATGACAAAAAAGGTTCATCTGGTGAACATATATAGAAACTGGAGTAGATACAGGGAAGAAGGGCGTTCGTGAGTGAGTGGGAGATTTCAACTGGTCAAAATTTGAAGACATTCCCCAGAGGCAGAGTTGAGACATCGCCCACGAGGATTAATTGGTCACACGACGTAGAGATTATTTAATGACACGATAGCCGGGCTGGATTCACGTACATCGCTTGAGGTGATAATCGTTCAGGAGGGTTGGGAAATGTGGGAATGGAGTGATGATGTCACCAGCGGTACTGTTTAAAGATCAGAGCAATGACGAACTTGTAAAAGGCTCTCAGCTGCAGACGCATTTAGGATGAAAAGTGGAGCCGCTGACACCAACTGAGACATCAGCAGCGGTATGTGTCACTGGCTGCCAGACAGATATACACACACACACACACACACAGACACACACACACACAGTCACATACAAATAACAACACAATAGATGATCAGGCTGCTCCATCCCCCTGGTGTGGGTGACAGTGAGGGATCGCTGACTGACAGACGGAGTAGCACATTTTTCTGATGGATGAGATAAGTCGGACAAGGCCTCACACACACACACACACACACACACACACACACACACACACACACACACACACACACACACACACACAACACACACAAACACACCCTTTGTGTTCAGGGGAATTTGACTTGACAGGCAGCCGAGCAACAGGCATCATGTTGGAGTAATGATAGTTTTTCACCAGGCAGTGTGCTGCTGAGCTCTGCCAAGTTGTGTGTGTGTGTGTGTTTTGCCAGTTGCAGCTGCCACCTTCATTAACTAAGACTTTTTTTTAATTAAACCCTGTGAGTCTAATCTTATAATAGAGTTTGAGACGGCTGGACCGACCGTCCCGCTGCCCAGACGTGTGTCCCCGGCAGCGAGCAGCACTGTGTGATTGCCGTATCACCATGAAAAATTGCTGATGACAAAGCTGCTGCGCACAGGCAGCCAATCATCAGGACATTTTTAAAACCTCTCCTCATTCTTTCCCTCCACCGACTTTCTCCCCACGATGATTGATCCACGTTCATGTCTGAGATGCAAATGTCGCCGTGGCATGAGGGAAATTTAAAGCGGGAGAAGTGGAGGGACCCGCAGAGAAGGAGAGAGCTGAGAATGGAGGGGGTGGGGGTGGGGGGGGTTATTGTATTGTAATTTTTCTTTTTGCTGGATTTACATCAGTCTGACTTTTCAGGGGGAGAATTGTGTCTTATGATTCTCACTTACTTGGCTCATAAAGGTGCACTTTGCCGCATGCCGAGGACGACGGTGTCGCCTCTGGAACACAGATGGAGTGTGGCTGTCACGACGAGGACGTCAGGGAACCAGCTGAGACTCCAGGAAGTGACTGCGCCCGGCCAAGACGCAGCTCCAGCACATAAATCCCTGTGGAACCGCAGCATTGTGTTTTAACAGAGCGACATTTGTACCAATCAAACAATTACAATGTCCCCACATTAATAGAGAGTAACAATGAGCGGCCACTTTTAGAACCAGGCCGACCAGCTACAAGATGAATCGTGACCATAAAACATTGGAAAATGGAAAAAAGGAAAAGGTACCAGCCTGTGTTCATAACTATTTTAAGAGTGAAGGAACTACATATCCCATAAATCAGTGCGAATGATCCCTTTCCTTCAACTTCCAGCACTTCTTCTTGAAAATAAACTTGTTTCTATCTTGTATGTGTGTATATACTGTTTCATGAAGTGCATAGTAACTTGTTTACTATGATACTCACACCGTTTCACAATCTCATCACATGTGGCAAGTCTACCTTGGATGGTTAAAACATTATGGCTGATAATCAAAATGGATGGAACCACATCCACTGGTTTAAAGAAATGTATATCAAATCTTGTCCTCCTCATTTTTACAGGTGAAGACAGAAAAAAAAGGAAAGAGAGTCAAGACACTCAAACAGATTTTGCGTCATTATTATGATTTATATGTTTAGTAATGATTCAGCCGAATGCTGACTCACTTCATCCGTCAGTCTCTACTCTCCTCTGTGGTTTGAATCAGACAAACAAGGAAAAACAGAGAAAGGAGGGTGAAAGAGAAAGTAAAATGGTGACAGAACTTGTTTTATCCCCACGGAGGTAAAGGATGGAAGAGAAAAGAGGTAAATGCACCTTTTAAAAGGTTTCAACTCAGTTGTTAAGCTCATTTTTACAAAGACAGTGAGCTTTCCTGGTCCATGAACACATCTTCTGTCAACACACACTAATCAGTGGTGCCTACAGGGGTCAGGACGCCCAGGGGGGGGTCACGTAACACAGAGAACGAGTGGCGAGATGACAAATACAATTTAAAAACAATTATTTTGCCATAATTGTTGCTAAAGATAAAAAATTGTAACCTTGTGGACATAATCCCAAATATCCCTTGGTTTAATGGGGGTCTCAAGTCACTGGCTCTAGTTATTTTGGGGGTCAGGGGCTGAAAAGTTTGGGAGCCCCCCCGCTGTAAATAATTCAATGCCAGTTTATTCATTCTTAGGACTGGCTTATTGTGCCGTAGTGTCAGTGGCCTATTGTCCTCGTGACTCTCACCTGCACCGTTCATTTCCATGGAGGAGTGTGAGCGATCATATCAATGTCCCCAGAGTCATTAAAACACACGGAATTCATGCAGATTCTAGAGAAACAGCAAATCCTGCAGTGGCAGCAAGTAAACGCAGCTTCTCGCTGATTTAAAACCACCATTGGAATTATTATAACATCACCGTGAGAGCTAATATAGGAAGGCAATGGCTTTAATAATCATTAAAGTCATTTCTATAAAGGAAAATATCTAAATGGTTTCTGCTTTTAAAATGTGAATATTTAGGCTTTTCTGTTTTTTGGGCTTTTGGGAAACTGATTGAATTTTCCTCTGCTCTCTGACATTTTATTGCTCAAACAATTAAGCAGCTAATCGAGGAAACAGACTAACAGATTAATTTATAATTAAAACAATAATTAGCTGCAGCCCTAATATGCTTGTCTCGGCCAAAATAACACAAAGAGGAGCATCCTTTAAACAAAGGGGAAATTATTCTGTTTAATCCTGATGGGAAGCAGGACATTTGTGAATGCTTGTATTTCATGAAGATAGCAGGATGTCCCAGGTGGCTGAAGTGGGAAGATATCCTAATTATTTTCATTTCTAAGGAAACAGAAAAGGGAGGAAACACACACACACAGAAATGAACAGGGGGGAAAACAGAACTTCCTTAACTTCCTCCACAACGACTGAACTTCCTGATCAAACCACGCTGCAGAAAAATGAATCAATACGACTTAGAATGTGTCAATAAACTAAATTCTAAAACCAAAAAGACATAGGGGAGTTTGTGATATCATTAAACCTTTATTGAATCTGTAATGTAGAGTAAATTTGAGCTTTTATTTCAAACGTGTGACTGTGGATATGAACATCACACTATGCATTAAAATATGCTTTGGAAAAGAAGCTTTGGTCTAATCCGTAATTTCCATTTCAAACCCTAAATCCCAGCTTTACAAATCAAAGGCAATTATGTTTGTATCCTTGTGAGGCCCCCTCTTTATGTAAAACCTCGATACGCACGAATACAAGAAACTCACACATCATCCGTACAGATGATTTGCGGACGAGCGGGAAAATGGCACAACTGTCAGAAACGCATCCCTGTCTTGTTCTCGGGGATAATGAGAGGCTGAAGGAGACTGTGTGGGGATCAATCTCTCACACACACACACATTCACACACACTCACACACACACTTGATCCTTTATCCCGTCAACCATCAGCCACCTCGCCCTCCCGGCCTCCTCCTCCACGTTCCCTCACCCACTCATATTGTCATTATTCATGTCCTGCCTCCTCCCTCCGCTTGTCATGACAGACACGAGTTTCAGAGCCAATGAAATAGTTCCAGCAGTTACCCCCTCTCTAATTTGAAGCCCTCACAGCCTCGTCGCATGTTTAAATTCAGTCCGCTACATGTGCTGCTTCTGCTTGACCATCATTTCCCTTGGATTTCTCAAAGTGTGAAAAAAAAAAGCGGCCCGTCATCTGTCAGCTTTCAAATCTGATAACGACTTATCCGATGTATGATTAATTTATCGTCGTGTCTCTTCGGAGGATTTTTGGAATCCCGTGTCATGAAATCTGTCATTTGTGAATATAGGGGGAGTAAAGGTTAAAGAAATAAGTCATTGGAGCAGGTGGCTCTTATTGTAACAAGGCCAATGAGGACTATATCTTTCATCTCTCCTCCGGCTGATGACAGTGACGGGCCGAGGATGCCAGATGAGAGAGACGATCCTCAGAGAGTCGACTGAAAGGTTAGAGTGGCCCCAGGCAGCATGCCTGATTAGGAAACACACACAGACACACACACAGACACACACAGACACACAGACACACACGCACATGTGAGACCCCTTCAGTCACACACGTGTGGTGCTGCAGACACAGCAGGATGTGGTTGATGTGTCACTGCCATTTAAAGACTGAAACAAAAACACTTGTGATGCCTGTTATAGACAATGGGAATTATGAAGAAGAAAGAGAGGACGAGGACATGAAAGACGAAGAAGAGGAGGATGAGGAGGACAAAGGAAAAGACGGAGAATCAGAAATAGAAGTAGAAGAAGAGGAAGAGGAGGAGGAAGAAGCAGAAGGAGCAAACCAGATTAAATGATATTTGGACCCAAGGAAGAAGAGTATATTGAAAAGAGTTAATAGTATGTAGTTATGGGCGACTGCACATAAACTAATACATAAAAACACCTGAATTACAATAATAAAAACTAGAATTAGGTCAAATCAGAGAATGCTTTATGACAAAAGCTTTGATTTAAAGGAAGCTACTGACTAGTTCTGTACTGTGTGACGCCGCTCTATGGATTCACTGTTTATAAGTTAAAGGACTGCTGCAGTAAACCAGGCGTGATGAGATAAAAGCATGTTAAACAGTTTCTGTATCTTTAAAATTTAACATCGGGCAAAATCTGCAAATGTTCCTTAGTTTTAAAGATTTCTGGCAACAGGCTCCATGTAAGCAGCTCTGACACGTTGCTGTGAAACGCCATCGTGTGTTAGAGACGCCGCCGGGTTGCGTTGCTCGGAGCTAAATTGCTCACAATGACAATGTTCTACCCTTAACATTTGCTGATTAAACCAACATGGCTACCCTGAGCCAAAGCCCTCTGCAGACATTCCCTTGGAGATGGCTAATTCTGTCAACGCGCCGAACAGTGTCGGCATGGATTTAATTTGCCCGTCACTAAAGATGGGGCCCATTTATCATCACCTTAAGCTTTCGCAAACTTCTCAGCAAGACGTAATAAGGCTGAGGAGCAATTTGTCCCCCACTTCTCATTAGGACTCTTTGGAGATCCTCCAAAGATTAATTATTTATCTGCATTAATATCCCTTCAATTATTGATGATAGGTGAGTGTGTGTGCATGTGTGTGAAGGCCAAAGATCAGCCCTCCTTTACCTCAGCTTCCCTCCTGATTAATGGATGAGGGAGAGGAGCCCTTCATGTATTATTACTGGGGAGAACCTGGACCTCGGAAAGAGAGACCGACAGAGAGCAATAAGGAGAAGGAGAAGGAGAGAGAGAGAGAGAGAAAGAGAGAGAGAGAACTCTGTGAATGATAATAATCGTTTAGTATGCAAACATGTCCTCTGTACATCGCTGGCGTTTTAATATTTGAAGGAGTGAGCGTGGAGACAGTGATGGCACTGAAATCGTAAATTTGTGACAACTCTTTAAGATTTGTGTCGCATCCCCGCAGAGCTACTTAAATCTGACACTCGTGGCAACAAGTTATTGAAACGTCAAACAATGAAAAAGTAGAAAACGGTAAATCCATTACGGAGCTCAAGAAAAGCAAATGATCATTGACATACAACGCGGAACTATATTCTTCTGTCTTTATGTTTCGTTCTTTGAAGCTGTTTATCGCAACATTGGTTTTACTGTTATCCCTCAGTAGTCATGGTGATAAGAATCAGCTCAAGTCTACTGGCAACGTTTAGGTTTAGGTACAGAAACTATTCAAATTGTTCTGTTTTAAGGAGGAATTTAAAAGATTAATGTTCAAATATGTACTTCCTTAAGGTTAGAGGCTGTTTGTTGTCATGCTTACAATAAGAAAAGGGCGGTCCTTTACTATATGGCCACTAGAGGTCACCGGGCCCTAAAGGGTAACTCTCGGTGACAGAGATTGAACGTAAAGATGGACGACGCCTCTCCACTTTCTTTCATCATCGAGAAATGGAGCGGCGGCGGCGTCAAGGTCGTGCTGATACACGTGTTCGACCAATCGTGAGTCAGTCTCAGCTTTCAATCATGACGTTTCACTGTGCTTTCATAAAACGTCTCAATCAATTAAAACCACACTTATCAGAAGAATGAACCCTTAGTGTGATAAGAGCTACTTGAAATGACAGAAACCATCTTTGAGAACAATGTATTTCATGTACTTTTAGTTTGGACAATGTCCCATCTGCTAACATGGAGGAGGCAGGATTTATGACCACTACTGCAACCAGCCACCAGGTCGTGATCGAGACGTTTTGGCTTCAGATAAGTATTTAAAGTCTTTGTATTTGGTTTTATTGTATTTGACGTATATTTGAAGAAAGAAAACACGTTTTTTAAAACAACTCCCATTGCTCACAAGCCTCTGATGTTTGATTACGAGACCTTTTTGTTTGTAAGCCTCGTTTTAATCTCCTCTGATGACGTGAAATGATCAGAGCAGCTCTTTAAGTTTTTACTGCTGTTGTACTCTGACATCTACTGGACATGCAGAGTAGTGCAAGGCTGCATGTGCTGACTGGTTGAAAACAGCTGATACCATGGAAACCGTACACAGGTATGAAAATATTTGCATTAATTTGTAAATATGTTTTATTGTACACAACACGATATTATATACTGTGTTATATATATTATATGATATCTAGTTTATCTATAGCTGTCAAATAAATGCAGTAAATAGTAAAATATTTGCCTTTGAATAACAAAGGCACAAAAACGAAATATTAAATACAGTACAAATTCTTCAAATCCTATTTTAATGTTGTGTTTGATTAAATGCATTCAGCTGTTTTCACCAATTGTTTAGAAAAGTATTCATTTCATATGCAGGGAATTATTTTTCTATGTTCCAGGACCTGCTGCAGACGCCACTTACACATCTCAGTCACTAGATGTCGCCAGAGCCATATACTTGCTTTAAACTTGGCACTTTCCAGATGTGGATACTTGAGCATAAGGGTCCTGGCAGGGTTTCATGCCAACAACCCCCTCTGATACAAATACATCATCTGATTTAATTAAAGATTTGCGAGGTGAGCGTTCAACTTCTGCTCATTTAGCTTCTTAACCTGAATGAGCATGAATGAAAGAATGCAGAAGCCTTCAGGGTGAAATCACACCACCGTCTTCCTCCACTAGGTGAAAGCACAAGCATGCAGCTGCAGCACTTTGAGTCAGAGCTCCACAACCTTCCTGAACATTATGTGTGACAATGCAAAGAATATGTTTATCTTCATTCAAAAAAATAAATACATAAGCATCGTTTAAAAAATAGTGATTAAAACCAGAGCTAATATTGTTGTTTCAAGAGTAGAAATTAACCAACAACTGAATTAGATTTAGTCGTTATAGAAGAAGCGTTGGAGCTTAATTGTCATTTTTGTGTAAACTGATGCATTCTGATTAAAAATGCATAATTTGTTGTGTGGAAAAATCTGCATTTATCATTTTGTGCACTTTTATTTGAGGGCCACTTATTTTAAAATATTCTCTTTTACAGTGGACACAATGGTGTTTGTATTTTAACGTGTTAATTTACAAAAGTAGTATTGTAGTAAATATGATTTCGTACTTTTCGTAAAATCCTGAACTGTTTTGATTTACTTTAATAAGAAGTTTAATATTTTCTCTGTAAAGCTGAGGCAACGTTTTACACCCATATTACATCTTCTCATTTCCACTTCTAGTACTGGCTTCTGTGAAATTTTTTAAAAAGTGTTTTATTTTTATAGGAAAATCTTTCCTGGTCTCCTTTTTTATTAACTCTGAATATAGGCTATTTCAAATAAAAATAATTTAAACACTACAGGAGGTGATTAGATTCATTCCCTGACATAATTGGAGGGAACCAGTTTGTGTTGTGTGACAGCTGCTTCTAACTGGGCCTCCGATACACTTCAGTCTGGGTTTGAAGGTCTGTAATTTAGACTGGAAACAAGATAACAAGGCAGAATGAAGCCAGAACGCAAGACAACACGTGAGACGGACATATGAAGAATAATGAAGAATAACCTGCAGTGTGTGTGTGTGTGTGTGTGTGTGTGTGTGTGTGTGTGTGTGTGTATTATCCTTTTATTGGCTTTAGGCTACATGTGCTTCACTTCACCCCTCACACAGGAAGTAGAACAATCTGCGACTACATGGGCCTAATAACACACACACACACACACACACACACACACACACACACACACACACACACACACACACACACACACACACACACACACACACAATTAACTATTGGTTGGTGTTGGTGTTGGTGTGTGTGTGTGTGTGTGTGTGTGTGTGTGTGTGTGTGTGTGTGTGTGTGTGTGTGTGTGTGTGTGTGTGTGTGTGTGTGTGTGTGTACTAATTTGTATTGGCTTCAGGACCTTTTCCAGGACAAGTGGACCTCATGGGGACCAAAGCCTGGTCCTGGTCAAGGTTAAAGGGAGAAGAGGTGAATTGTGGGTAGGTTAGGTTTTGAGGTTAGGCATGAATTGGTTATGGTTTAGGTTTAGGGGTTACATGTGAATTGTGGGTAGGTTGATAATGTGGCCATGGTCAATATAAGGGTGAAGGTTTGGATTGTGGGTAGGTTGAGGTTAGGGTTAGACATGAATTAGTCATGGTTAATGGGTAAGATGTGAATTGTGTGTTGGTTAATGGGTTGGTCATGGTTGAGGTTAGGGTTGTGATGTGATGTGAATTGTGGGTAGGTTATGGTTATGGTTAAGGGACTGGGCTGGTCATGGTTAAGGTTAAGGTTAAGGTTATGAGCATGGGTTGGTCATGGTTAAGGGTAGGGTTAGGGCTAAGGTTAACATGTGAATTGTGGGTAGGTTAAGGTTATGGTTACAGGTATGGGTTGGTCATGGTTATAAGCATGGGTTGGTCATGGTTAAGCTTATACGCATGGGTTGGTCATGGTTAAGCTTATAAGCACGGGTTGGTTAAGGTTATAAGCATGGGTTGGTCATGGTTAAGCTTATACGCATGGGTTGGTCATGGTTAAGGTTATAAGCATGGGTTGGTCATGGTTAAGGTTATAAGCATGGGTTGGTCATGGTTAAGGTTATAAGCATGGGTTGGTCATGGTTAAGGTTAGGGATAAGCTTTTTGGTTCCAGGCTGCACACAATGAATGGAAGTCAATGCAAAGTCCTAATAAGGATAGCTGCACCCCCCTGCATGTGTGTGTGTGTCAGAGCGCGTGCACGCTCCACCTGACGCACCTCCACTATATGGGCTACTCAATAAAAGCGGGGCTGTGATCCGTCAGTGCATTCATCATCCTATTACGGCGACAAATCCGGCTCCCGGTACATGAGAGGTGAAATGAATCACCGACGTTAAGCCGTCAATAAAGTCATTTCTGTAAATGGTGTCTCCGAGGGCCCGCGCTATTATTCAACGAGCTTTATCAGCACCTTGGAAATTAGGAGGCTTGTAGCGCGGCCCCTGGCTCCCCGTGATTAAGGGCCCTGCCAGGAGCCGGTGACAGCAGCTTTTCACCGGGCCTCTTTTATTCGGGCCGCTCCCGGTGATGAACGCCGGGCTGATCGGGCGGAATGAAGACTAATTAAAAGCTATAAATTATCTTCTGCGGGCCCGGCCTCTCCAGCAGCTCCCAGATAAGAGGCGCGCTCATTTAGTCACAATGGCGCCGCGGCTACAACAGCGCATTGATACTGTCCTAATTGGAATTTAATTAAGTAGCCACGCTCCTCCTGCACCGGCCTGCGCGTGGGATAAAGATTTCACTTTCACAAACACGTCCACACTTCCTGCTGCTATTAGGATTATTAATATTATTATTACTTCTAATCGCCAATTAGAGCCTGGTGGCATTTCTTTAATTGTTTTAGTGAGATTTTTTAAAACACAATATTTATTATACTTCCTGCAGGGCTACATACATTTGTTTTTATATTGTTTTATATTTTTTGTCCTGCTGCCAAAAGCTGCCACAATATGAATGGTTAAATTATAAATATGCTTCACACCAGACAGGAAATAGTCACGTTTACTCCTGTAGCACATTTCGACAGCGAGGCAATTTAAAGTGCTTTACATTAAATATAAATATAAAATGCCTCGTGACAGATTTTAAAAGGAAGGCGACACAAACAAAGAAGCTTTTAAAGGTGAATTAAAAGAGTTATGAAATAAATGAGGTCAACGAGTGACGGTGCTGTGGAAGAAATGAAATGAAAAAATATGAAAAAGTGCAGGAAATGTTTGAATTTACTAAGAAACACGATGGAGTTTAATTAAAGTAAGAAGAGCTGGGTTTTTATTTAGCTGGTTTTACTTTGGCGTGTTTTCCAAAGCACGTTTCAGGCTCATTTTAACGATGGTGTAAAAAACGCTGTTGAAATCCTGTTTAAGATTTTTTACCTTGTTCACTGATGGAAACACACACATTGCAAATAATGATTGCGTGAGCGAACTTTAAAATAAATATAAATTCTTTAAAAATAGGTATTATTGAATTCTATAAATAAATAAATTCCCTAAACAATAAAAGCTTGAATTGAGTATTTGTTGCTGTGTATTATTTGTTTTTGTGTTTTGCTATGAACACATATTTCCCGTGTGTGTTTTATTCCTAGTGTTCGTGTTGTTGTTTTTACTGACTACATGCACGTGCCCAAACCCCTACAAAAAAAGAAATCGGGCTACGAGCCGCGCGTGCTCGAGGGCGGCCGCTGATTGGCCACCGTGAGATCTGACAGGGACGATCTGCGCCGCTGATTGGCCCGCCGCGCTTCATGCACGCGCACACGTGCTTCCGGCTGGGTGTAGTAAAGGGGACAAACACACACACGCACACTCCCGGGAGCAGATAACGGGGTTTCGGGGAGTTCGGAGGAGACAGAATATTCTGCAGCACCGGGAACTCACCGGGAGCTGCCCGGTATGTCCGAGTACGGAAGCCTGTGAGGAGACGACATGTGGCCGCTGCGGGTGATTTGAGGCGCTCAGCAGAAGATTCGTGTGTCGGTGAAACTCTGGATACTGACGGAGGCAACAAGTGGAGTTCGCCGCGGAGACGCCGCCGTTTCTCGCCGCCGCCACCAGCCATGGAAGAGCCGAAGGAGCCGAGCAGCGGCCGGGACTCCACCGAGGAGGAGAGCCTGTCCCTGTCGCCGAACCTGCCGTCCCCGCCGCTGATGCTCCCGCACCAGGCGGCCCAGCAGGCCCACCGAACCACCAACTTTTTCATCGACAACATCCTGCGGCCGGACTTCGGCAGCAGGAAGGAGCCGGCCTACCGCAGCCAGACGCCGGGCCGCGAGAACGTGAACCCGCTGGCCGGGGCCAGGCCGCCGGCGCACACCGGCAGCCTGTGCCTGGACTCGAACTGCAGCAGCGACAGCACCTCGTCGTCGCCGTGCTCCTCGTCCTCCACGTCCTCGTCGCCCTCGTCCAAGCAGAACTCGTCGAAACAGGGCGAGCCGGCGGGCACCGGCACCGGGAGATACGCGGACAGCCCCTCGTCTATTGTGGTTGTGAGCAGCGGCAACGGGGCGGCCGCGGCCCCCAGTAAGGAGAGCCAGCCGCTGCTGTGGCCCGCCTGGGTTTACTGCACCCGCTACTCGGACCGGCCCTCATCTGGTAAGGCGCTAGTAGTCCCCGCATCACCCCGCCTGAGGTGCTCCGCTGCCGGGCAACTTTCTGTGCGCGTGTCCCTCACAGATTTGTTGTGACAGGGAACTTAATTAAAGTGAGGTCATAATGATCCTGAAACCAAAACAACACTTCAGATGAATATAAATTAGAATTTAGATGAAAATAGGATGATACACCAATTCTTCTTTTCTCACACACACGCGTTATTATACTGTGTTATAGTCCCATAATAACCACTAGTCTGTAAAAGCTTTTTTACCACAACATGCTGGAATATTTATCTTACAAATGCTGATAATTAAATCATAATTATATTATAATAGCTTCGTGTCGTTTGTCTTCGTTAGCGACAACACGAAAAGCTATTTTTAACATTTTCTCTGGAAACAACAAACGCACCAAAATATATAATTGGAGACAGTAGAAATAAAATATGTGTAAAACAATTTAATGTTGATAATAATGCGGCTGAAGCAGTATGTGTGTGTTTTAATTTAAAATGTTGAATATACAAATATACACACAGCTCCATAATATTTAAATGGCTTTGGATTTAGTACTTTATTAAATATTAAAGTGTAGTTCAATTACAGAAATGTTATATTAATATAGGATTTAAACGATAAGTACATTAACAAAGTACATATTATTATTAGAATTGTTTTGGCACCTTATTTGATTTTTAAAAAATAAATTATTCAAAATAAAAGTTGCCTTCAAAAACATTGAGGATTTATCTGAGTGTTTTTAAAGAACATGTAAAATAAAGGTGGTGTAGTGATTGAAAAGGATTCAAATCGCCGCCATTGTTGTGTATTAAGTGGGTTCAACTATTTGGCTGATATTAAGTTTTTTTGTGCATAATTTACAGCTACAGGACAAAAAGCGTTTTCATAATAATTATAATAATATTAATAATAGTGCGAAACACAGGGGAAAGTCCTCCATCTGAGCTTGTTCCATTTATATAAATGTGTGGTCCTTTTTATTATGAGAATCTGTTTGTGTAGCATTAAATATGTTTTTATTGTGTTTATAGGAGCTGAGCATGTTCCTATAACACTACACTGCATTGGTTTTTATAAGATTTGTCTTGGTGAACTTATTTTAAATTTTTCTTGCATTACTTGACCTACAGCCCTAAAAATAAAAGTTAAATAAACAATTCAAATTTTATTTTAGCACAATATTCCCTCTAGTTGCCCTTTAACTAAGCCGGGGTCAAATGAACAGTCGTTTACTATCATGGTGTGTTCACTGCAACATGCTTGCTACTTGCTCAATGCAAACCCATACATTTCCCTGTGTGACCGCCACATCTTTGCTACCTGAGCTGAATCACATGTGCACATGCATTCAGGCCCAGTGTGCAGCCTTGATTATTAAGAAGTCCCAGTGCTGGATGGAGTCCACTCATTGTAGCACGGGGGCTTGTTGTTTTTGAGCACAGTAGACTGTGGTGATGTGGACCTGAACAGTGTGTCTGCACTGGGACTCCAGTCCAAAGCAACTTATTCCATTTGAACCGTGGCAGCAGGTTGCTGCTTGTTTTGGCGCCATAACCAGTCAGATGTCACAGGCCTGTGTTAGAGTCCACACAAAGGCCTGCCTGCATCTAATGAGGCCAGAACGTCCAAACCTGCTCATGTCAACTGAGCTGACACACTCAGACCACTTCACCCTGGTCCACAATCATCTGCTGATATCTATTATTATTTAATATTCACCTCTGATTATTTCAGAAATGTTTTCTCAACCATTGTGCTCTAAAACAAACCTTTTTTATTATGTTTTAATCGAGACAGACACAACAAATGTTCAACGCTTATTTGAGCATTTTAGTTTTTAGGGCTGGGCAATAAAACATCAATAATTATCACAATATGATTAATAATAAGTGTAATATTTATGGATATATTGCTGATTGTGCACAGTGTGGAGGTGTAACACATTATTCATCTGCCTCAGATTCGTGTTTGTAATTCTCTGTCCTGAAAGATGAGTTTTAAACCACAACCTTCACTCAGGAGCAAAAATCTGTCTTTAAACTTAAAAGATATAACAATGAGACATTTATGGTGATAATTATCAATATAGTCTGAAAAAAAAAAACCTCGAGCACACACTTGTAAGTAATAAGTAGAATATTGAGTAATAACCGTGTCACAGTATGTAGCATCGCAACCCCTTTGTATTCTATGGTGGAGAGAAAAGCCTCAGTCAATACTTAAATATTCTATAATATTTCTCTAAATCTCTCGTTGCTATTTACACAGCAGCAGTACTCTGTAGTGTTTTGTGTTGTGAAGGACATTGAAAAGTCTCCTGTTTAATGCTGGTTACTCACCTGGTTCAGGACAGAGGAAGGTATTGCCGTCCTTCTGAGTGGCCTTATTGTTGACATGATTTATTCCCACTGCCTCCATGTTTCATATATTACATATTACAGAGGGGCAGAGAACAGTGTTTGAAAATCTAATGCAAAGTGCATCGGTATCAGGACAGTGTGGTGACCTACATTCGATCATATTGATATAATCAGCTGCTATCATCACTCATCAGCTGCTGTAAGCAGGAGCTCGGATGGTGAATATCTAATATATCTAGTGTAACACTTTGTCCGTGGTCAAGCAGTAGAATAAATATTTTATTTCTATTGTTGTTTCCACACCAGGCCCAAGGACACGGAAACTGAAAAAGAAGAAGAGCAGCAAGGAGGACAAGCGGCCCAGGACAGCGTTCACGGCCGAGCAGCTGCAGAGACTGAAAACTGAGTTCCAGGCCAACCGCTACATAACGGAGCAGCGGAGACAGTCTCTGGCCCAGGAACTCAACCTGAACGAGTCCCAGATTAAAATCTGGTTCCAGAATAAGAGGGCCAAGATTAAAAAGGCCACCGGCTACAAGAACGGCCTGGCCATGCAGCTCATGGCCCAAGGACTTTACAACCACTCGACCACCACCGTGCAGGAGGAGAAGGAGGAAAGTGAATGAGAGGGCCCCGGACATTCCCCCCACGCCCCGCCCCCCACACCCCCCCCCCCCACGCTCAGGCCCCGCAGCCTGACTCTTTGGACTCTTTTTGGAGCTAATGAAAAAAAAAAAAATGAACTGGAAGTGGGGGAGCCGCTATTTAAAAACACAGATTTCTGTTTATGGTAACAGTATATGGACATAATTATATAAATGAGCGATCGTTATTAAAGTTTATATAGCCACACAGTTATCATGTTGTATACAGTATATTTAATTTCCGCCTCACCTGCCATCTCATCCCTTCTGTCTGTTCCCGCTGTTTTTAGACTGTCCGGTTGGCTCTATAGGTTCTTGTGGTCTCCTGTCGCCCATTTCTTCATCCAACACATCAGTTCCACAGACTCAGACAAGCCAAAGATTTTAATATGTCCACATGTAGTCTGAAATAAAAAAAAAAGGAGAATGGTAGATTGATGGACTAAATTATTCTTTCTTTCTTTCATTCCCTTTCTATGGGTAATTCAACTTTAAAGTGGTGAAAGGAGTTGAGAGGAATTATTCAGAGGATTTAAAACAATTATTAGTTTTACTACACTGAAACCACACAATAAGAGTTATGGCTGCAGACTTTTTTATTTTGATATGTGAGAGAGGTGGTGGGGCAGAGACAGAAATAGAGAAATATCACACACACACACACACACACAACACTACACTACATGTTTCTACACAACGGATAGCATTTCACCTATTAATCTTTTCTGGGCATTTACAAGATTTGCCCGACCGTGCTGAACCCCGAGTCGCTCCTCGCTGTGCGAAGCCTCGTCTGGGTTCGAGCTTCACAGGGAGAAACGCTTCTTTTCCCTACATCTGACTTATTTGTTGTGTTTGGCCTGACGTGACCTCGGGTTCAGGTTTGTCAGAGCCTGGCTGTGAACTCTGTGACATGGCGTGTGTGTGTGTGTGTGTCTGCGGCCGCAGTGAAAACTTAAGGGACTCTGCATAATATGATTATAGTGGAAAGTTGTTCGGATTACAAAGCTGCTATTGATATTTTTAAAGAGGTATTTTTTCCCCCAGCTGTTTTTGGAAAGGCATGTTGGAGCGAAGGGGAAAAATTTACAAAACAAAGCCATAACTTTAATTTTATTGGTGTGAAAAAAATGTACCAGTTCCTTTATTTTCCAGGTTTGTGATAGAACAAGGAATCAAGCACGTAAGATACTGAAGCTCTCCTATTTACAGTAAACTATGATTATTACTTTTATGAAAATGTATTCCAAAATATATTTACATTAGTAACGAACAAAACCAAAACGTTTTCTTTCTTTATGAATTAATATTAATGTTTAATGTTCAAACCAGGGCTTGAAATGTGAATAACCTTAATAATACGTCACATGGTGTACAGTGAAACTTGCCGATTCATTCTTTAATATAAAATAATCCGGATTATTTTACTAACACGTATAATTCGCAGTAGAATAGAGCTCACCTCGACTTTGTTGTTAAATTCATGAAATGGTGAATGGATTACGGAGGCGGCGCCATGTTGCGGTGATCCAAACCTCCCGACACGCACGACCGACGTGTCTGTGATTTATATGGTTCCTGTTTGTTCCGTCGCTTCTACACAAGTGAGCGGATTATTTAATTAAGAGCTAACGAGGCTGCGTTCACGGCCTCCGCGTTTCTTTTCTAATTATTTCAAGAGCTGCTGCTGATAATGACGATGATGCGTTCAGGTTCAGCTCGGCCTGCGGAGCAGAGATTTAATAAGCGCACAGAACGTAATTGATTTCAACGACGAGGGGCTGGGAGACGCTGCTTTGGTTGGAGTCAGTTTATTCCATTAGATTTAATTAACATTTTATCCTATTTATCTATATGTTTGAGTCCATTTATTAAGACTATACACGTTATGAGCCTGATGTGCAACTCTCCGAAGACATAACAGCAAAATTAAACTGAGGGAAAATGCTCCAGACACAAAAGAGTGAATAAAAAAACCGACTTGTTCAGGTTATAGATTATTATTTAAAAATTATTATTTTTCTTCCATGTCGCAGCAGCCGAGCTTTGCCTCAGGAAAACCCGTCTTTTAGAAGCAGGGGCTCTTCTCCCCTGCAGCATCGAAAACCTCCCGGGGTCCTTGAAAGGGTTTCCACAGGGACCCACAGTAATATCAGCACTAAATTAATGCCACCCTTCACTTAAATATCTGAATGAATATTCATAGGACTTGATTTCAGTTTGACACAAAGTCTAATTTCATCCTAATGCTGTCAAATGGTAATTTGAGGGTTTGTCTTTTTTGATGTACAATAGGGCTGGGAAATAAAACAATATCCATAATTATCGTAATGTAATTTTAATCAGTAGCAATAAAGGTTAAAAAATATATCCATGTATTTCTTATACATTGTGAAAACACAGTGAGGAGGTAAAACACATCTAAAGCTTGGAAAAATATTTTTGCGGTTTACCACAACCCTTTAAAAAATCCGTCTTTGATCTTTAAAGGAATAATAATTTAAAGACTTATCGTAATAATTATCGATATCTGCTGATAATGGAAAATGTCATCTTGATATCATTTTTGGCCAGAACGCTGAGCCCTAATAAAATCTACAACTAAACGTATCCTCATGAGCTCAATACGCTTTAACATGCGTTTATAGTACCATGTTTTTTATGGCTGAAGTTTGATGTTTAGAAAACACACAGGTCTATTGTTTCTGAATCCAGTGTCTGCATGAGGCCATCTGGGCTGCATGTGTGAGCAGAGGTGAGGAGGCGGCCTCCGAGCCTCTTCACGGTCAGCTAACTCTGCAGCTCTGATATTATAATGATAGTCTGATTCCCTGCTGTGAATGCGGAAGAGGGTCTTATGACAGTGTATTTAAAATTCATACAATTATGAAACAGCGAGAGGATTCCTCTCCCCCCCCCCACCTCCCACCCTGTCATTTAGGAGCAAGCCGAGGGTTTATCTGTAAAACAAAGAAAAGCCGGGGATCGTTTGCATAGTTAGCATAGACTGCCTCGCAGGCACAATATGGATTTAATTTATATGCAAATGAAAAGCAATAAAAGGAGAATACACACTGGAAATCTCTGCTGTTTAAAGGGGGCGACAGTTGGATTCGGAGCTCGCATGCACAATTCTCAAGCATTATCATCCTCGACTGAAAGCAATGCTGTTATATAATGATCAGAAACTGCAGCAGAGGCTGCACTGGTGTGCGTCAACATGCACCACTGCAAACGTCTGATGTGGCATTAAAGAAGGGTTTTTATCACAAGTCACACTGAGGAGGAAACAAACGCAGACTGTTTGCACATGCAGGATATTTGCATTGCCTCTGAAAGTGCACGGTGACCTTTTACACTTCACGCTCGGCACTGATGTTATCTTGTTTGGCCCCTAAGCATTATTCAAATCCTTCATAACGATTCCAAAATATACATTTTACACATTTTACACAATTATTCCCACTTTCTGTTACTTTATATATTCATTTTTCTAAATATAACTCAAAAATATTGAAGCCTCATTTATTCAACTTGCTTACGAATGATATGACCATGCATTGTTATAGATAATAGATGATAGAATAGTTATCAACTCAACTTTGAGCAGCTACAACATTAAATGGCTCCTCACACGCAAATGGATCAGTGGCAATAAAACAATAATATACATTAAACCTCATTTTAAAGGGATAATTCTGCATAATGACACACTTAAAAATCAGGGAATATGATATTTTAAATTAAATTAAATATGATTTATGGCATTTCCACTTTTAATTATTAATAATAAAGTGTAATCCTACAATACCTCAATGTTACATGTTAAATTACTTACTGTTTCAGGAAGTAATTTCTGTAATGTACAATAACATGAAATCTATCAAAATTAAATGCACACTTGCACACGTATAGGAGATGTGGGGGTGCACTGGAACCACAACTGTCATTCAAACAAAATGGGGGTTGACCTCCCACATTCATGCAAATTCCGTGTTCCGTGTTGTTTGATTAGTGCGATACACACTGCTGGAAAATACATGTCCACACAAAAGCAGGAAAGCCTTAAAGAGGATAAACAATCACATGATGCCTGCGATGAAATGCACCACGCAGAGACATGCAGGCTTGTGCCAACACGCGAGGAGAAGAGCGCCTGGGTTTCCACAGCCAGACATTTAAAAGAGATTCTTAGATCACTGCGCTGTGACCAAGCTGGTGCTAAGGAGGGAAGTTCAGAGTCTGTCCTCCCCCCCAACTGCTGCCGCCTTAGTGGGAGGAGAGGGAGAGAGAGGTGCCTCTTCAAATTCCTTTTTTTTCTGAAAGTACTCTAAATGCCAATTTGGTCCCAGATCAAATTGCTCTTTGGGTTTAGGGTGCGTACAGAATTGCTCAATTTTTCATGCTGTGCACAAACAGTCGCAATAAGCCCACTGTAAGAAGTTCTTCTTATCTATTCTCTCCCCGAGCTCACATCAGAAGAGTCGAGTCCTGTGCAGCTCCACCAGATGAATGATGCAACTCAGGATTCACACTTTGATTATCATGTAGTTTAGTGTGTCAGTGCATCGCCTTTGAAAAGAGGAGGAGTCGTCTGCATATCGTTTAAAAAAGCGACTGCAATTTTAACTTTTTTTTGTTGTTGTTTGACAATACGACAAAATGACAAGTGAAAACACAGGGTGTCGAGAAGACAGCGGAAGTGCACGGAGCCACAATATTACAGGCTGCATGTTCTGTCTGCTGCTGGGCCACCTCGAGGACTTCAGCTTCACGACAGAGAGGAAATGAAAAGCTGCATTTTAATGCTCTAAAGAGCTAAAAGTAAACGAACTGGAAACAGCAAATTAACCAAAAAACTACAGAGACAAAGAGCGCTGCCTATCAGACACAAATAAAGAAACACAGCTTTATATATAACTTATACATGTACACATATACTAATGTGTTTATTCTTAGTATTCTGAAAATCGATATAAGACATTAATTGACATCCTAATGCATTCAAAAATATCGTTTCAAAACAATTTAGCCTCATCAACCCCATTAATTCCACTATTTTGAGTCAGGAGCTCGAGCTAGCTTGCACAACCTAGCATAATAGCTATCAAAGGCCATCAAAGGCCAAGATTTCAGATACCGCTATTTCAATTCGTTAGCATCTTCACCTGATTGCCTGATTTAGCTACAGCCTCATTTAGTTATGTGCAATAACAAAAATATCGGCTTTTCAAATCATATTTATTTGTATATACACGTAGCAGCCAAAACTCTATAAGGAAATTCTGTTGTTGCTTCAGCCGAGGCTAACGCTCACTAGCTCGCTAAGTAGCTCTCAGTAGTTGTGGTTTATAGACGACACAGACAATAAGATATCAACCACTTTAGACCAAGTACGGAATATGTTTTGTGTTCGTATAGCAGAGTAGAATAATAAAGATTATATAACGCAGCTGCATTTATTATCGGGTTAAATGTATGAAAAAAGGATGAACCACAGGTCGAACTCGAGGTTAAAGAGGAAGTGTTGCTCTTCACTCTGTTCAAATATTATTGGTTTGTCTGTGAACCCGCGAGGGGTCAAGCCCTCTTTGCACTTGACTTGGGAAAACATTTGCGGGGTGTGTGTGCCTGTGTGTGTGCCTGTGTGTGTGCCTGTGTGTGTGCGCGTGTGTGTGCATGTGCGTGCGTGTGTGTGCATGTGTGTGACTTGCATCCGTGTTCAAAGAACCTTTAGGGAAGGTTTTTCAAAGCGTTAAACCACAAGTGCTTTTCTTTTAGAAAACGTACACCAACATCAGTTCTTACCATGGGGAACTTTACTCATGACTTATTGTGGCCTGTCAACTGGACTATCTCACACTCACACTCACACACACACACACACACACACACTGAGAGACAAAGGTGGCATTGAGAGGGAACCTCCCACAATGCAGCTGAGCGTCCAGGGGGCTCTCTGCTCCAACAGCCGTGATCTCACCGAGGTAAATCCAGATTACATGGAGGATATAAACAGTGCCACTTGTTTACTCTGCCCGTCAGGGGGTGATCTGAGCTGGGTGGCAGAAGGGGGGGGAACTTTCAGAACTTTTCTTTTAATTTATCACATGTGAAACGATGTGAAGAAATTAAACTGTAAAAAAAAAAAAAAATGCAATATTTTATTGGGAGTTTTGTATAAAGTGGGTGTTTTTTAGTCTTTGTTTCAAGAATAAAATTGCGCTGCGACGACATAAATCTAACGTTCAAATATAGGGATGAAGATTTGATGTTTTTGATTCCTGTGAACTAAATCTTCCTCAACCACCTCTGCATTTTTCTAAAGATGATCCCCAACATAAGGATGCAATTTTCCAATATACAGCGTGCTACTGAGAAGGCGGCGCACTTTAAGGGCAGTTATTCCGCTCTAATTAAAAAGCAAGCGTCAGGAAATGACAGTGCATCTCCAGCCACAGCTATGTGGCAGACAACACATCAATTCAGACGTCGAGTGAGTGTTTTTTAATGTGTGTCATGCAGGACATTAATCAGGGCGAGCACTTTGACTGCAAAACAACACGGAGGTGCGACAATAACAAGGAAACTATTGTAATTTTTTCAATAAAAAAGGAGGAAAAACATGAAACTTTTGAAATGACAGACTACATCTGTTGACATGCGAGAATTCTGCAATGTGAATTTGAAATTTCAGCCTTTTTATAGGGACGATATAGGATGGAAAAAAAACACGCCGTGATGTGTGGGTTGCACGTTTCACACTCTTATTCTCATGGTGGGTTTCTGATACAGGCGTGTACGTGCACACAAACACAGCGAGAACAAAGGCAGGGACACCTGGGATTCCCCCTGTTGTATGGGTGGTCACATGCACCTTTGCCTCTTCTTCATGCCTTCCACATGTGGAAGCACTTTGTCTTCCCACTGCCTCTCTCTTACTGCGTGTGTGTGTGTGTGTGTTTGATTTCACTTGCGGAAAAGAAGGTGGTCATCGATGAGAATCGCAATTCTCATCACTCTCGTCTGCTGCCCCCTCGAGAGACATTACGCGTCAGACAATGGTTTGACTGTCGAAGCGATGCACCACACTGTTTTGGAAGTTTGTCATTTTGGTCAGATTGGCCCTCGGTGATGAGAACACAGCCCGACCTCCATGTGACCCCAGTAACAGGCCACCGGTAACAACCTGTTAGTAGTTTTATATGAGTTTTCACGAGTATTCGTGGGTACATTTCTTATACGACTACCTTTCGTATTGTCCGTCTGGCTGCCTACCCTCTCACCCTCTTCTCAGACTTCAAAAGCGGACGCGCTTGTGCAGATTTCCCCTCTCGGCCGTCTTTCATCGTGGCGGCCCAGAGGTGGCGAGAGGTGATGCGGGGAAGCGATTAGTCATATTCAATTTACATACGGCTGTCACGGGCTCCTCCAGGCTGGGCGCTGATGTCATCCGTGCGTGGGGGGGCCCCTATGCGGCCACCCGGAGGATGGGAAGACTGTCAAGGTGGGGGGGACCACCCGGTGGGACACTATCATTGTTCAAGTGATGAATGTGGCGCGGCACTTTAGTGTGCATGTATGTGTTTTTACACGGTGTGAAATGAGTGCATGTGCTTGCATGTGTGTGTGTGGCGCGGTATTAGCAATATTGATTGACAGCAGGCGAGTCGTATAAACCCCCCAAAAAACATATACATTGGTTGTTTTGATTGAAACTGTAACTACATAAAATTAAATTCAAATTTTATTTATCTTTCCGCACTAATAGCGCCCTCTATGGACGCTCCAGGGTTTATCAATTCTTAGTACTAATCTATTGTCGTAAATTGTTTTGGCAGCGTAGCTAACCAACACTGATTTTATCCCTCCGTATGTACACGTATAATAATTATTATTACACATAATTAATACTATGGGGGCCTATTTACATAGATGGACGACATGACTGCTCGGGACTTCTCTACCGAGGCTTCAGCACAGACTCTGGCTCCAAACACGCCCGATGGCAGCGTTCGTATCCGGGATATTCTGGCTCCGCTTGTGTCTGGTGAAAGGAAGCGGAGATGAGTCATCCATCTTTATTTATAGTCAATGGGTTCAACATTCAAACATTTTCTTTTAAATGGAAGAAAAATGCCCAAAAGAGGGAAATATCTGTATCGTTTTTTTTTACTTGGTTATACAGAAGAAAGACCCAGATTTTATGTCAACAATAAAAGGGTTTTGGTTGAACAGGCTTCGTCTTGGGTTATTCCCAGAGACTCACACACACACACACACTCGGCAGTGGAGAGGAGGGTGGTCGACTCCTTTAGCTCTTACACAAGTATTAGCTCAAATATGGCTCTGAAGTCCTCCAGGGGTCAAGAGCCGGCAGTCCATTTTTCTGTCGGCTGCTCAGAGAAAGCCGTGGAGCTTGTGCAGTTTACAGTGAGGAGCCGCTGGCAGGCGTCCAGAGGAGGAAGTCAAAGTTATTTATGAAGCCTCGCTCGACAAAAGACAGAGAAGATTCCCATATTCAGCGGCTCTGTCTGCTCCACCAGCGACAATGAATCCAATTTGCTCAAGTCGTGAGCAATTAATGTGTCGGACAATTGGGTGAGTTCAAGTATCGTGAGCACAATGTGGCCATAAGTGCTTTTTTATCCTTATCATCCTCATCATCTTTGATCAATATGCGCTCTCAAAGATATATTCACAACACACACACACACACACACACACACACACACACACACACACACACACACACACACACACACTCGGAGGCCAGAAGTTCACGTTACCCAGGCAACTCATCTCTGGATCTGGCCGGCAGAATGCGAGACCGTGAATAACTGTTTTAACACACAGCTGGCACAGTGTGTGGTCTGTGACATGCCATCTAAAGCATTACTCTGTCTGTCTGTGTGTGTGTGTGTGTGTGTGTGTGTGTGTGTGTGTGTGTGTGTGTGTGTGTGTGTGTGTGTGTTCGACGTCAGCTGTGCGCATGTGCACTATCTTCATCACTCTGGTTTCCTGTAACACTTGTGTTTGTTCTTTATCTTTGCAACGGGGCTTGGAGGATGATATTACTGTATTTGTATTGCATGTATGTAGTATTGTATTATTGTAAAAACAGGTAATATATGATATATTTGTTCAAAACATTTGAAAACGTCACCTCGGATTCTAGTAAACACTGATGGGACGTTTCGGACATTTTACAAACTACATGACCACTTGTTGATTAACTAATTAATTAACAATTAATATAACGGCAAACTTGGAAGAATAAGGCTCTTCAGGAAGTTTGACAAATAACAAATAAAAAGATATAAAATATAAGCAAGTCGTTTTTTGTAATGATTCACAAACAAGCTGTTCATACATATACATAGATATCTCTATATATATACATGTATGTGTGAGTATATATATATATATATATATATATATAACGCTTAGTGTTTTTTGGAGGCTAACAGGTGTGAGTCTGAACACCTGCACGTCAACTGGGACAAATCAAAGAGGTGAAAGGTCAAACATGTCATGTGGAAGACATGTTCAGCTGAGAGATAACGTCCAACACATACACGTCTCCACACCAAACACATGATGTAGAATAAACTGTGATCTTGTTGTTGACTGAAGAAGAAGAGGAAAAGGAGGCAGCAGCTCTACTTTGTCGACCGTATTTGTTTTCTTTTCACCTCCGCCTGCTCCTGTCTATTAAAGTCTGTATTCCAGAAATTATCAGGAGCAGATGGACGCGAGGCAAAAACAAACATCAGAGGGAAAGCAGGAATGAGAGCGAGGGAGAGAGAGAGAGGGAGAGAGAGAAGGAGAGAGAGAGAGGAGCATGAGGGAGCAGAAGTCCTGCATTTCCCGTCAAACTGTGGAGATGAGCCGCAGATGTTTGTCGACAGAAGATGAGGCGTCTCTAACAGCTGGTCGGGGATCAGATTTGTGTCCGTGCGTGGACGACCCCCTGCAACGCCATAACGTGCTGGAAACCAGACGCACGGAGACAAACATTACAAGGGGAAAGAAATAAGACCGTTAAAAGTGAAAGGCTCCTCTTTTTTTGTTTTTCGGGGGGGGGGGTTTGAATGTTTCAAGTTATGACGAGTCCCAGAAAGAAAAGCTATTATTCTAGTTCATGTTAGAAATTGATTGTTAAATTGCCTCATTGTCGCCACCCACACAGGACGAGGCCGTCTCGCAGCTAGCGTTAGCCGGCGGTTTCCGAGAGGAATGACAACAACACTAAAAAAAAAAAGCTAAGGGCAGTGCCAGCAGAAAAAACTTCACCCCAGCGTTATGACAAGTGTGTGGTGACCGACCATCAAAGACGGAGGAGTTTACATGTCGACGTTTCTCAAAATGCCAGCCATTTTCGGTCACTGGGTGGGAATGCATTCGGAGGTTGCATGCATGTGTATGTGTGTGTGCGTTTCCCCCCCCCCAATGTCTCCACAGGAATTCCCAAATACAGACCTCAGAGCAGTGCGCTGCTACGTCGACTGCAGCATTCGGGTTACACTGTCTCTTTATGTTTAAGTCAAACGGTAAAAAATAACTGAGGACATGTGGGGGACACATGATACCGGTATGCAGGCCTGTGTGGGTACGTGTGGGCGCTGCTTGTATTTCCAATTCAGACGAGTCAAGTGTAGTGAAGTTCATCAGGGTGGGGGGGGAACTACTTGAATCATTTACTTATCCAATAAGTATTATTATCAAATATATACTTTAAAGAAGACGTTACATAGGAAATGGGCCCTGTATCACTGATTGATTTCTAACAGTAGTGCATCAGTGTGTAAACAGCATTTTACTTCATGTACAGTTGAAAAGCTAAAGCAGCTTTCAGACACGCACGGGACAAAGTTCAGACACTTTCCCTGTCAGTCCCCTTGAGAAATGGAAGTTGATGACGTTTTCTAACACTCGAACGCAAAACTGAGAAATACTGAAAGAAAACAAACATCTCAGGATGAAAAACAGGTGTAATACACGTAGAAGATGCAGAAGAACCTGGAAAGACCAAGAGATTCGAGAAACTTTGGACGCCAGTGTTCGATGCGCTGTAAACACGGAAAACGGGAAAAAATTACATTACGTTTTCTTTCCTTTTCTTTTGAGAAATATTGAATAACTGGCACCTGGGGGAGAAAACGTCTCTTTGCTGGGAGGCTTTGGCTCTAAAGGACTAAACCAGTCTGTATTAAAAAAAAGTTACAACAACAATAATAGAGACAACAAACGTGGCTGATGAAATAGAATGTACAACATGCTATCAGCCATAACAGTGACGAGGTGACGATGGGCTGTAATGGATCACCGACATGTGAGGAGCAGACGAGTCACGTTCTCGGCCCGTCAGCCAAACGTCTTAACAGCGGTTCTGGAAACGCTGCCCGTAACTTCACAAACGACAAAAGAGAGAAATAGCATGCGAGGCTACATTTGAAGCCACATTTTGCATTTGTTTTCTTTCCCTGCAAAGAGCTTTTCTCGGTCAGAGCTTTTGTTTGAAGGCAGATGTGAAAAGCCACAGTTTTTCATTACAGTGTTAAGTCAGGCCACATTGTGCCTTCTTCTGGAGTTTCCCCCCTCGCTGACGGAGCCGAGGAACAGAGCAGTGAGACGGTCATGGTTGATATACATCCCTCAAATATCTTTAATTATTTATGAAGTGTCAAGACAATAAAAATCTCTGATTAAAAGAACATTTCAGTACTTTACGATTTATGTTGTATTATTGTCTTTGTTTGCTTTTGTTTGCTTTTGATTGTTTTCTTGTTTTTATTTGTCCTCTGCTGCTGATTTGAAAGGTGACATTCAAATAAAGTCATTAATATCAATGTAAATTATTGTGTTATCAATAAATAACATAAAAAAACAGGTTGTCCCTGTAAAGGAAATGAAACGTGTGAAGGTAACAAGTCTTTCATAGAATATTATGTGAGTTTGAGCTGTTCTCTAAAGCTGCAGGAGGATCTCATTCACCACAATGTGTGTGTGTGTCATACGAGACCAGTTATTACACTTATGTTGATTTTATTTATCTGTTATGCAATTTCTCGCCTCTTCATATTTTTCCCCGTGACGCTCCATCACCTCGTCTCGTCCCCGACGCCCCCGATGATCCCACTGAGCGACGTGTCGATACCGCCGGCGGGTGAAAAGGTCACGTTTGCTCAGTGAAGTAATGAATTACACGAATTCTGACGGACAAGCAACTCTGAATATTTTCCTTTGCTCTTCATACACACATTTAATTTAAAAAATGTTTTTTAACTCATATCACTATAGACTAATAAACAGGGTTTAATTTAAAAGAAGTGGCTGAGAACAAACACTGACTCCACATGTACACACACACAAAGACACACACACTCCTATCTCCTCTCTAATCAATCCACCATTATCTATGCAAACTCCCTAAATGCTCAATGGGAAAAGCCGGCTTATTGTTTTTCCATTAAGTAATATTACTGCTACACATATAGCCGCGGGTCGATACCGCTCTCATTACGGCCGCGGGCTGATAATAATTAACCACTAATGTGTGTAGAAACAGGCCCCCGATGGGCCCGTGCTCGAGCGGGGCGCTCCCTGAGGAGAGCAACAACACGGCGGCCCCGCTCCCACTGTTTATTTGGCTCGCTCGCCTCACAAAGAAAACCCAAACAGGCCGCGCAGACTCCAAATGGGATTAGACGGCTGAATTAAAGAGAGGAGTAATTGGAGGTGAATGCATTTGTGGCGCTCGGAGATTGCTGTGCGTTGTGTTCCTTGTCCCCGTGTGTGTTTGCATTATGTTGCACATTTTACTCGTTGTCTCAAACACAGCAGGACATTTGTTCTGCACCAAAAATAATTGTAGTGCCACTTTTTTTTTTTGAAAGAACACACCCCTTGTTAAAAAAGTTTTAAAACTGTGCCTCAAAACTTTATTCAGCGTTAAATCATAGTGTGATGCTTTATAGATGAGTTGTTTATCATGACTGGTGACGTTACCAGGTTGTGAAGAATCTAATAAGCCATTAAATGATTAATCATTAATGATTTCTGCAATTATAAATCATTAATATCAACATTAACAAACATGTCTGTAGTTAAATTTGCTGATAAAGTTTAATTCTAAGTCTGTTCTCTTCTAATAAACAATCAAATCTGCATTTAAGTGTGTGTAAAGAAGGTTATTAGCATTTACCACGTAATATTAATAAGTTGTTACAGTACTCTTACAATAACTTACGGCTCTAAAATGAGTTTAAAGTTGTAAGTATTAATAAGATGATGAGGTCAAAGGTCAAACTGCTCATGGTGAAATAAAGAGAACCAGCAATGATGCAAAAATGTCCTCGTTAATTACTTCTACCTGATGTATGAATAATTAATTAAGTTACAGCTAATAAATCCTTCACGAGGATAAAAAGTAGAATACATTTACATATAATATATAAACACAATAAACAAGATATATGGGGCTATATACCCTCTGTTTACAGTTCTTTACAATACACCATGTCTATATATGTGTAATTTAATCCAATATGGACAGAAATTCTCACGTCATGTCATATTTATCCATTTATTCAATATGTGTAATTTCATGTGTTTGTGTTTAATGTCTCTTTGTACCACATTTATGTACTTTTACTTATTATTACTATTTTTTACTTCAGACAGCTTTTATATCTAAAAAAACAACAACATTAAAAACTAGATTTAAGAGGCTTGATGTAAGATAATTTGTCTTGTGCCTGGTGTGAATGACAATAAAGTGAATCTTGTAAAGAGATGATCAATTCATTGACACAGCTACTTAATAACTACTGTGCAAACAAATCTCAGCTATAACGGAGAATGAATTTTGGTGAAATTAGACGACATTAAGTTTTTCCATTACTTAAATAGACTCTAAATAGAGAAGAAGAAGAAATTAAATGAGAGGCAGTCGCTTAAAAACAACAAAAAGTCGATTCCCTGCAGGGGAAGTCTGGGAAGCCAGATGTTCATGAGCCTCAGTCACTGGAGTGCACGTCTGAGTACCAGTGTGCCTTCGCTGTCCGGTGTGTGTGTGTGTGTGTGTGTGTGTGTGTGTGTGTGTGTGTGTGTGTGTGTGTGTGTGTGTGTGTGTGTGTGTGTGAGAGAGAGACAGAGGCGTTTCCTTATGTCCTGGCCAGATGTTGCTGATCCCTGCCACTCCACGGAGAGAAGTTCATACCCAGCTTTAAAGAATTATGAGACCAGAAAGTCAATCCCACCGGGCAAATTTGGTTCGCCATTAATAGATCTGAATTTGGACTTTTTTCAGTGGGTGGTATTTAATTTGAGCAAATATAAGGTCACTAATAAAGTTCTCAGAGAAATTCTAATTGCATCCGAAACTAGAATTCCAATCATTTTGTTTGTGGATGTTCTAAAATTGCCGGAGAAGCTAATAAAACGTGTTTTTATGCTGAATACAGGGTTTTAGAGGAAGTACATGTTTCCTTCTTACTGACAGAGGGAGGCTAACCCTTACCATCTGCTGCCAGTATTTATGCTAAGCTAACCAAATAACAAGATGCATATTTATCCCGTTTACTGCACAGACACGAGAGAGGTATCAATCTTTCCTTCAGAAAACACATTCCCTTTGCATTTGGATAAAGGTCAATATGAACGACTGCACGAGGATCAATTCAAAAGAAAGGGCAGTCAAAACGTGGCTAATTGAAATGATAGTGAAATTGAACGGGGGATGATTGAAATGCTGATTGGATGAAGCTGACGACCATTTGTTCGCAGCTCATCTGTCGATTCTTTAACCACGATTGATTATCTGACAAACGGAGCATTTCAGAATTTCTAATTGTGGTCGAAAGCTGTTAAAGAGCTAAGATCATTAATGAGATCTCTTAAGTGTTTGTTTCTATATTGTTCTCGTCCACCGGTGCCAGGTCAGCATTGTCTGTGTGTGAGGAATGACATGGTGTGAGTCTGCTGGTGTGTATGTGTGTGTGTGTTTGTGATATTCAGCTGTGCGTCAGTGGTGGATTTCTCTATGTCATCTCTTGTATGTAAATGTGTTTTAGCTCCTATATGTCCGCACTTGCATCTGTCTTTACCCTGAGAGGTGTGTGTGTGTGTACATGTGCGTCTGTGTGTGTGTGTGTGTGTGTTTCTCCATGTGTGTGTTCAGTGCTGGCGTGGGGATCCATCTGTGTCAGGTTAACCCACTGGGAGCCTCTCTCAGCAGGTAGTCCTGGAGGGCCTAAATCATCTGGACGGCCAGAAGCGTGAAATCCTTCCAGGCCTGGACAGATGTCTCTCTGTTCAGCCCGACTCAGCCTTCAGCGACCTCACAGACCTTTAAAGACCTTTGGTGCAGGTTCTGGCTCCCAAAACGCAGACCAGACCGAAGCCAGACTAGACTGTATTACCTCATGCTCTAATAAGGCCACCCCACATCTAGAGGAAGGAGCACTTCACAAAATTTAGGACGTGACATTCACCAAACTTGAATCTCCACGAGGCTCGATTCGTTTGCGCTTATTGCGAAACAGCTTTTTGGTGCAATTGCAAATAGATTAAATGGGCAAGTGCTTTATGAGCTGACACATGCCAAGGGCCGGGTCAGCCAGAGGCTAAAACCAGCCTGTTTGTGGGTGTGACCCAGTAGCTCTGCCCTCCATGACCCACAGACCATCTGCGCACACCTTGATCTTTCACACGTCAGAAGATACTCAGTCCACAGCGACGGACTTTGACTCCATATCACAGGTTTGTGTTGGCATGATGGAGCTAGAGTGGCACATCAGGAACCTGTTGCACTACACCGAAGAGCAGGTGCAAACAGTTTTCAAGCTTTGCAGTGCCCTCTATCTCGTTGTTTTGGTTTTACAGCCTGTCGATAGTGAGCATGGAGCCACCAGGTCGTTCCCTCCCTCGTTGGTGGAGACCAAAACAGAGTCGTAAAAGAAAGTAAATTGTGGAGTTGTGTTCATCAGGAAAGAAACACGACTCTAAATCAATTAATTATTCCTCCACCAGGGAAAAGCCAGTCCCAATATGAAACCGCAATAGAAACACATCAGATCAACATTATTATTTGGATCCACACATAGATATCAGATCCCTAAACGTCCCTAAAGTCATCAATCTTGCAATGTTGAAGAAAGAGATTCCTGGATCTGGCCCCTGATCCAGATCCAGGCCAAAAGTAAATAAATTCTCTCCAGGCCAATGTTCCATCTTTCCAACAAGTTTCGAGTCAATCTGTTCAGTAGTAATATGAATAAAACTGCTGAAAAACACACAAACCAACCAACCGGCCGACAATCAAACAAACTAAATCCGTCCTGTAGTTTCTGCGTAATCCTGCCGACAAACAAACAATCATAAAAAACAACCAGCAATCAAACAGATGAGAGAAAACAACCTCCTTGGCACAGGTAGAAATACAACTATGGGTCGTAGTATATTCGTCCTTTTAGTCAAAGTTAAATCAAAGTGCAGCATAAAAACGCAACATGCAAAACCCTTAAGACCACAACATGTGTAACACAACAGAATTAAAACACAATGTAAACACAGGACAGAGCTACAGGCACTTTGTCAGTGCTGTGTGTGCACACTTGAATACTGAGCAAATGAATTAATCCATTAATTATGGATGTAGTTTATATTGAATCTCTCCAACTCAGAGTCGTATTATTCAACGTGGAAGACTGTGTCAACCCAACTCTGAATAAACGAGAAGCATTTGTGGATCTGTCCGTGGCCCAGTTCGGATTAATGTTTCCAGGAGCAACGTCAAAACTCTCTCAATGGCTTCCTGTCCGTCGGAGGCCTCCTGTACCAGCTGATTGAGCTGGTGTTATGTTTTGGGCCTCGATGGCTGAGCCACGGGCCTAATGGTTTCCAGCTGGGCCTGTGTGTCTGCATTAAGTCTTCAAGTGGAAAAGTGGCTGCAAAGTCAAACCACCTGGCGAGGCAGAGCCACCAAGGAGGTGTGAGCCGGTCGCGGACGAGGCGAACCCTGGAAAACCTCCTCTAAGATTACAGAGGCGGCCTTGGCCAAACACAACAAAGCTCTTAATGTTTTCCTCTCTAATTTGAAGCTTCACAATTTGTTGCTTTTGCTCTTGCGAGAACGCGGAGGAGATGTAAGTAGTTTTATTGATATGCAGTTCACTCGCTCCACTGCTGGCACCACTTTGGCGCCGTCCGTCAGCCAAAGGGAACATTTGCCAATTCACATGAATAATTTAGGCTTACAAGCTATTTTACAGGCTTAATCTGCTACATTGTCAACGCTCCGCCGTTTGACCTTGGCCCCGCTTCACAACACAAAGCCTGACAAAACAGGATCCTCTCAATCCTCTCACTTTGCGCGTGTGACCGCCACAGCTAACGACAACTGCAATTACGCCCGGCCCGATACAGCAGCCTTGTCACAAGTGTATCTACAGGAAGAGCGAGTAATTCTCTTACAAGCAGCATGACAGGAGAGATGGCAACCAGCGCTAGGATTTCACGTTTGTCCGGGGACACGTCTCGGCAGCAAATATATTTTGGCACAAGCATGTACTGGTTGTCAAGTTGAGGATATCCCCGTGTAAACCTGCGTTCAAACAGGAGAGTCGGTGGAGACGATATTAAACGCAGCCTCCAGAAAGTACCTGCAGTGCACTCTGGAATTTAGGACGACTTCTGGGTCTATGCCTTGCCCAAGGGCATTTTGACAGGGAGGGTCTAGCACGTCTCCTTCAATATCTCCACCCCCGAATTCCCAAGCAGAGATTCAAACTGGCAACCCTCCAGTCTATCGTGTGAGTGCTGCCAAACAGCGATTTGAAAATTTGAATGTTTTTTATGCGATGGGTTCGTGGATCATTTTTTAATTCATTCCAGATGATGTTATCACATGATTAGCGACGTTTCTTAGTCTGTTTGAAGAGTCACAGTTTTTCAATCTGGTAATAATGGCAAACAAGACGCTTAAATTCACTCAAGTTACAGCTGAAGAATCAAAGATTAAACATTTTGGGAAATTATTGAGAGTAAGATGAGAAGATTATTGATTTTCTGGTGGAAAAAACTCGCTCTACTTTGTCTAAAAGGTCAGAAAAAGAGCATTTTAGTCTCTTTAGCTCAGTGTTTTGATTTTATTTCATTTTGGGCTGAAATAAGCTCTAAGAACCCACTGTATCCAAAATGAAAAGTAAATATCGGACTTCCATTCATTAATACACCAACATGTTCGCCATATTCGCTTAAAATACAACGTCTCTGTTCTCCTGGGTTTGCACACACGAACACACAATTACTCTCGGGGTGCATCGGCGCTGCGAGTGGCCGTGCCACACTGCATCCATCACAGCTCGTCTCCGCTCGTCCACAGCTCCGGCTCGGGGCTGGAAAATGGTGTGCAAGGCAGCTGATGAGCTGGTGAGAGATATTTACGAGGATCCTGGTAACCAGCCCGACAGATCACAGGCAGACGACTCTGACCCCGGGAGCTCTGCTTTTTCCACCCTCGCACTTAACATGTTACCTCCAGCTGTCATTCAGGGGGAGACTGTGCTTCAGCATGTGAGGCGATCCGAAGCAAGGCACAGATCATCAGGAATAAGTCAGGGCTTGTTTCCGGGGACTAAACAAACTACGAGCGATTCACGAATGCAGAGCAGCGGTGGAGAGGCTTGAATTGCTCGATACTAATGGTTCCCACCGTCTCTAATGGAGTTTGTGGGTGAAGTGGAGTAAACCCCAGTGCCCACCACGCACACGTCTCTGTGGCTGGTACCGTAGCATCGTGTTATGTCTGAGATATTAGCGCTGACTCCTGCTGTTGCACGCATGTCATTCATTAGTTTATCGTTAAAACTATTTGGAAACTTTCTTTAATTGTCACTGAGCCGTGAAACCACACAATAAGAGCTGAGAGGAGGAGTCGGACCATGTGAAGTAGAACCTGGATTCTACCATAACAGCATGAAGACGAACAAAAACATCCGTATAGAAACCAGTAATGGCCGTAGCATCTTTTTTTCCCTCAATTCTTCTCCTGCAGCCGCTCATGCAAGTCTCTATGTGAAAGAGGAAATCAGTTCAACAAGCTCAGGGAAGACAAAAAAAAAAACCTGCAGACGTCAGAGTAAGTTACTGTGAGGAAAGAAAAGAGTGACAGTGAGAAAGAGCCAGTGTGATTTGGTCTTCTGTCATCTGCCTTCTGGATCCCTGTATACAAAACATGTTGGGATTAAAAGAGATGGAGAGAGGGGAGAAGGAGAGAATCTCTCTAATCCATCTGGCATCCTTATGCTGCTGTTTAGGCCCCGTGGTGACTTCAGAGATAGAAGATGAGCATGAAAGGGAATTACAGCGAAGCCCTTTCACTGATTCCACAAAAATCTGCTCCAAATTACTCTGAGAGCAAATATCGACTTAAACAGGCCGACTCTCCTTTCTCCCTCTCCCCGAGTTCACGTCTTCCCCCACAATCAAGGCCAAAAAAGTGGGATGGGACGAGGACCAGCAGCCATTTGAGTCCCCCGCTGATGGATCGAACATGGCACTTATGCTAATTCGCCTGGTTTCTTGGCCCGCGCCACGCGCATTCTTACCCAGCAGAGACTCCATTTGGAATGTGCAGTTGTGGCAGTACAGTGAAGCGTTCGATGCTGCTGCTGCGCGGGCCTTATTTCTACTTAGCGTCTTCGCGGGATGGCAAACAGACGTTGTGGCCGCGGTGGAGAGCGGCACGTACAGAGCATGAGCGGGCGGGCGGCCGGGCTCCGAGTGTGAGAACTGCATGTACGATGAGGACGCCTGGATAGAAGAGATGTTACAGTGGAGGACAACCGACGCTCTGTTTGTCTCAAAGCATAGAGGTTTTTATTGGTCGTATGGAATTAGTGTTAATAATAATTATTACTGTTTTAAATGCTGAAACAGGCACGTGTACGTATTCTGTATTTAAAGATGGACGACATGACAGCTCCCCTAGAGTGAAGCCAAAGCCTCTCGATCACCACCTCCTCCATGTTAGTGGATAGGACCAAGTTAATAAGTCAAAGTACACGTTAAATAATTTTTGGTTTAAAGCGGAACCTGCGGACTCAGACTCCAAATACGCATAAATTATATTTGGGATATTTTGGCTTTATTTCTGGATAATGTGAGGAAGTTGACACATCGTCCATCTTTCTATACAATCTATGTTTTATGCTATTGTATAAAGTTTTAACAAACTACCATTTTGACTTTTCTCTATTTAAGCTGCATCCCACGAAACTTTGTGCTTAGATAAAAATAAATAAATATCATAAACACATTACAGTCGGTATTTGTAGATTGTATTGAACCCTAACCCTCAGAATGTTAAGCATCCTCACTTACAGTTAAATATAGTGTAACATGAACTAAATCTTAAAAACAAATTGCATTTAACTATTGACAATAAATATAATAATATGAATATAATAAAACTAAAACAAGGAACGGACAGATGCTAAAATGCTCCAGAGCCAAATGAGTCAGCGATGCTTCTCTCCATGTTCGTCACTATGAGGGACACGTTTCATTCTAAAATGAAAATATAAAGATATTGATTATAACAGCTTATAATTCATCACCTTGAAACCCAGCACGGTGAAGCAGGTGCTGTGGAGAACAGTGGACGCTCCCGCTCCAACACTTGATCGAAACATGCCCCGCTGAGGTCTTTCTATTATCTAAACACACATCTGCTCTGATTGATATGCTTGAAGTCGGCCAATTTCACCTCCCTGCGTGATGCGATAGCCATTTATTTGTTCAGCTTTAATTGTTGAAGCCGCTGTCAGCGAGGCGCGGGAGCACAGCTGCAGAAAGGTGACACGTTGGCACGGGATCAGGACGATTCGATACCGTCCCCCGTGCCTGCTTTTCTCGAAATCAGCGTGAAACCAAATCGAAAAATTCCTCCGCCGCGACGTGCGACTGTCAGATGTTTTTGCGATAAAGGCAATTTGCACTTCTCAGCCATTACAGCCATTTAAGTGTAATGTATATTTTGAACATGCGTTTCATCTGTGACACTGTCAGCGTGGACGTGGAGCTGCAACACAATCTCTCAGCAGCTCCCTCTCACACACACATACTGAATCATATAGACGGTGAAGGCTTGTCCACATGTCTTATATTCATCCGGAGATTGACAGACACAATTGCATGCACATGCATTCGTGTTCCTTCGGCTTAATTTCAAGGCACTCGAGGGTCAAGGATTTCTTTCAATCCCAAAATAAGAGCTCTGACAAGGAGAACGTCTTTATCCTCCATCGTGAAAACAATCTGCACATTATTTGAGGTAAACGTGAAGCAACCTCGTGAACATCTGGGCGCCGAGAGCCGCAGAGTTTTTTCCTTTATGTGCGCAACTTCTACGGATGAGAAAATAATAAAGTGGAGGGCTGAATTTGTGTCAGCGGAGGCTCGGGGTAAAATGAGATATCATGTCTGGCTGTCGGTTTGATGTCAGGCTCTCGGAGTTGTACCCGAATGCCTCATCCCGTCGAGGCTGCAACGGAGGCCACCAGAGTGAGGGGGGGTTCAGCCAGAGTGCACGTCTACAGCCACTAACCAGCTCTCACGTCCCCCTCTTCATCAGCTGTGTCTTTCTATATGCGTCTAACACCCCCCCCTCGTCCGTCTCTGCTTGCCGTCTTATCAAGTTGTGTAACGCTCTCAGCGCTGAGCGACGTCTCCTTTAGTGTGTGATCATGAATCCTCGGCAGAGCCAAGACCGAAAACCCACGGGATGACCTCGCCCAGTCCCAGCGTCCCTCAGATCTGCAGCGAGACACTTTGTTTGCGTCTTCATCAGATCGCAGCGAATGGGCGGAGGATTCTGATCAGGAACATGTGGTTCACGCCGCATTTCGCCGGTCAAGACTAATCAGCAGAGGTGGCAGGACAAACTTTAAGATGAGCTCTTTGTTCCAGGAGGAGTTGGAGCCAAACACATGTGAAACCACCTCTCGGCTCACTGCTGGAATTTTCTGCTTCCCAAAACAAATGGTGGAAATGGCTTTCGGAGCAGCTGCATCTTGATTAGATTGTTTAAAGCGTTGAACACTATTTATTTTTGCTTCCTAATTACGTAGCGTATTGAAATAAATGAGAGATCTTCTAATTTCACATGTCAAAGCCAGTTTGTGAGTCACTGTGAAAACATCTGTATTGCACTGTAAATATCTTCTGTGGCTCAGGGGGAGTTTTGACGCAACAAATTTTGAACAGAAAGACTTAATTACAACGCGGGGACACAGAGTTTGACAGATAAAGTCTTTAACGATGTCGGCGGCATCCACGAAAGATCAAGCTGCATCATGGGAAGGGTAGAATCTGCGGCGAGCGTGAATCAAAATTCAAAAAAGCCAGGAAATCACATATTCTGATCTAATGGCGTCTGCATTCTCTTCTGCTGCGACTTCAACAAAATCCCTCCCTGATTTCTTCATTTGCTTCATTCCTCCGAAAACAACCCGCCGCAGCATCCACTCTGTAACCGGACGCCTGCCAAGTTTACATGCCGTCACAAACCAACTAATCTGCGAACGCTCAGAACTTAATTGTTTTTCTCACTTGAGCTTTTAGCCCGAACCACAGTCTGCTGACAGATGTTCGTGTGTCTGTCAACATGTCAGTCGAGGCTGTGAGAAAAGCACGTTCTCTTCTCAAAAGCTATTTTAATAACTTAGTTGACCAAGGCCACATATTCTCTCGTGTGTGACGGACTGTCAACCAACGCCTGACCCGACCCTGACCTCCATCTCCATCTCAGGCTCCGCCCGGATTGATCGCGTCTCGCTCGCTCTTCTCATTTACTGAAATCAAAACCGCGCCGCTCGACATCAACATCTTCTTTTCTTCCCTCCTCCACCCCCACAAACACGAGACACGCACGGCTGCGCAAACCGATGCTATTTAAATGGGGGAAAGAAGAGAGTCAAGTCATTTTCATTTCCTGTCTCGTGCCATGTACTGCTCAGATAGATGTGCCATGTTACGTGTCGGATCAGATAACCAGAAAGCCTGCCCTGACATCTGCATTTGGGATAAGTCAGCGCACTGCTTCTCATGCATTGGTACAGAACAGCAGGAGTTGGGATCTCTGTTGTGGTTTCGCTCAGGATGCACCATTAAATGTGCTCATCGGAGGGGACGGAGTTTGGTGCCTCACTTTTCGGAGAAAGGGAATTATTTCTGATTTAAGGTCATTTTCCATCCAGACAAAAAAGACGTAATAGCAGATATGATATTAATAAATCTGCTTGACAACTTGAAAATCCACTCAGCTTAAAACACGAGCACAATTCAATCCAGGTTTCCTTAATTGAAACTCCCTCCCTCAGCTCCCTGATTAATTTATACTCTGATCTAAATTGACCCATCCAGCCGCGAGGTATACGAGTAGCCGTCCGACTGCAGCAGACAGATATGTCATTACAGTCCCGCTGTGACTGTGGCCCCAATATTTCATACGGCGGTACGAGCGACTATCAGGTGACTCCCGCGACGGAGCAGGGAGAGAATATGAAATTATCTCTCATCAGCGGTAAACAAGCATGCCGCCCGGACCCCCCGCCCCGCCCCCAGCTTTCAGCAGACGCCTTGAAGAATTTAGCAGCTTAAATTGATCTGACTTTGCCAGTGGTACTCCTGACCGCTGCAGCTACACCCCCTCCCTCCGTTCATCCCCCCTCCTCTGCTCCCTCTCTCGCATTAACAGTTTGTCTTTCACTTGCTGCCTCCACGTCTTTCTCTTTATGCCACGGCGCGTTCACACCTCCCTCGTTTGGTCCGGGGCCCTTTGGACTTGTCAGTCAAGTGCACGCCCCGTCTACAAACCAATCAATGTGCAGTATTGGTGGATGCAGACCACATGGGTGATGACAACACCTATGTGTAAATCAAATTTAAACAATGTAACACAAACACAAAAGGGTTAAGCAGCTAAAACACTTGAAAAGATGATAGCGGCTGGTGATGGGACACAGATTTCAGTCTCCTGCATGAAAATCTAACTTGATCCACTACTACCTCAACCTCCAGCCACTGCCTGCAGAACGTTAGCTCTAAATCACGAGGCGCCACATCGTCCAACATGGACATAATTCATATGCACTGTGTTCAATGTGCAGTGGTCCTAAAAGAGATTTTGCCCTTAATTTAAAATGATGTATTATTTGATTTGCCGTCTTTAGCTTGGTACAGTTTTCAGTTTTAAATCACATGTAGACGACTCTCTATCTAAACATTATCAGCCGGCTATCAGAGCCGTTTCTGTCTCGTCAATGTTCTCCTCACCTTTTCAAAACATACAGCGCCGCACCCCTGAAACCAAAGGAGGCGACTGTTGTCTCCGCAGCCCACGTTATATCTCTGAATCTGACTGCGCCGCTCTCGATGCATCAGATCTGGCTTCTATAAAGACGTAGGATAAGATTACAGCTAAATCAGTCTTGTGGCTTTTCTCTGGGAAAAAACGTATGAAGTCCTAAAAACTCTCCCCCAGTTATGAGCAGGGCCCAGCAGGGCTGCCGCAGTGGAGGGTTCCCGAAAGGAGTGGAGAGTGAAATATGATACAAGCGTCACTGATCCTCCAAATAATAAGGCACTGACAGCGGGAATGATAGCATGATAACTCATAGAAGCTCCTTAAATCCTGCACAGGTACACGACCCTTGCTTTGTAAGGAAGTCGTTCTCTATGATATATATTCCGCCAATTCATCTGGCACATGCTTTGATTTTTTTTTTTGCTCTCTCCAACTCTTTTCTTTTTTGATAAAAAGTGGGATTATTTGCACTGTCGCACACATGGTTTTGGATCTATAGATATTATGTCTGGCTATCTTTCATTCAATACGAGTCACGGGTGGAAAAGGACCGAAGCCCCGGCACGTTTAATGAAATGAAGACGCAGCAGCGCCACTGTTGGTTTACATGAAATCAATTTCGGGATAGCAGGGTTCCAATTGGCTGTTCGCGCACTCAATCACCGAGCGACAGACGATTTTCATTTAGCCGACCACGGCCCTCTCTCCACAGTTGCCGGGGTGAAAGTGAAAAAGATAACATGTTTGCGGAGAACATAAAACAGGGATGAAGTGAGTAGCAGATGTCTGTATATATTTAGTCTATCAGCCAAGGTCCCCCCGAATCACATCAAAGCGGAGAACAGGGAGCCAAAAGTAACAGTTTCACTTCGCCTCCATCGGCATGTGTTAGCTGTTTATTGGCTTTGGAAGTCAAGCGAGGGTCAGGATCACTCCTCCGTCAGAGGGCGGCAGTCCGCCGTGGTTTCATTGAATCAACATGGAAGTGGGTTCTGTGAGGGGCCAGTCAACACCCATCAACTCCTCCACCGACACCTTTTGATTTCAAACATCCACGTCTTTGTACATCTGACCTCAGACCTGGTCGCTCGTGTCCCCGTAAGAAGAGTTTGACTTTGAATTTGTGGATAGGTGGATGTTACTGCAGATTTTAAAAACAGCTGACCACGGTATTCTGGGTAACAGGCTCCATTAGATTACATTATTATCTATCTATGACGGCCGTGAGTAATTTAATTCTTATACTTTCAGACCAAATATCAAACATAATTTGTCTCTTTGATAAAGTCTGGGTAATATTATAATTGACACTATACTTCTACCAAGGCATTATGTATATAGTTCTAAAAGTTCAAAAGTTGAAGTTTCTGAAGGCTGGTCTAACGTGTCTCTCTGCCACGGAAGAAATAAACTTCACCGAGTGAAAACATATTGAAATGTCTGACTTTGTAAAGACTTATTTGTTATTCTATAATCAAGGTTATTTTATAATCCGAGGCCAACACAGTTCTTCCTGAGCCAAAGATGCTTTGTTGCCTTGGATAATTGGTCAGCGTCGGCGCGCCTCAGGGATCCATTCTTGGAATATTTTTGTTTTCATTTCTTGCCAAGTACGGAAATACATTTTTAACTTTTATTCACGATTTTTAACTGTTTGGTGCTTGTACTATCTTGGGAATATTGTTCCTGTCAGGACACATCAACTGTGACTTGCAAAATCTTTATCCTCTTTTAACATCCAACACCCTTCTTTCATTTGAACACAGATACATAGTTGTGTGTATTTCTCCTTTACCCAACTTTCAGTAGTTCCACCATGGTGGCCTGAAGGTTACTGGATCCACACGTGTGCTGGGAATGTGCTGGATTCCTACTGTGCGACTGCTCCCACACTAACATTACACACTTTCATATGATATCACTTGCCACTCTGAGGCAATGAGAGCACATCAGGGATACTATACGGCATTACGTTTCCAAGACATATCAAGAGTATCTGGTCCTCCTCCTCCTCCGCGGGACCTTCATTGGATTAGTGCGGTTTGTAACTCACTGTGCCTCACCGGCCAACCTCCACTATTAAGCAATGAACATTCAATAACTGAAGGCTGGAAGGCAGCTGGTAGCAATCAGCATGGACCAGGGCTTAATGAAGCTTTGACATAAGAGCTCATACTCTGCCGGCCCACAGTCACACACGCACCTACGGCCCAGACAGCGAAGCAGCTTCTCTTCTGGAGTCAGGACGAACAAGACATCATTTGCCACCGAAAACGAGGTCGGATTTTAAAGATAATAACAAATAACTGTAAAACTATCCCTAACTTCTGCCTCTAGGGACAAACACCTTATACAAACTGTGCTGGTGCTCGTTATCTGTCAGCATTAACACTACATTTCCCATAAACCCCCTTGTTATTTCTTGTGGGATGGGATGTTGCAACTTGGCCAGAGTAGAAACGTCTTCTTTTTACTGCCAGAAACACTGAAAGCTTCCTTTTTTTATAGAGCGATCCAGTGAAAATACGCAAGTCATGCCGGAGGCAAAATGCAACGCCGAGCTGCCAAATCCTTTCTGAGGAGGTTTCACTTACAAATAAAAGCTAAATATAAAAACTCTCTGAGTGAAAATAGATGATGAGGAGTTTTTGTTGCTTCTCTTTTGGTTCTCATGGAGACAGAAGCGTTTCCTGTACTTTCTTTTTCTGACGGAGCTCAGTGCAGCCAAGACCCAGTCCGATCTGCCAAGGCCTAAAAACAGCACATGATGTAATCGTGGTGATTTATTTGCTGCAGTTGAACTAATGTCTGAAAATGTGACTTGTTAATGTCACAATACTCCACTCACTGCACAGAAGTAGTAGAAGGCTTAAAGCAAATGTTCTGACTGTGTTTATTCAACCTTTATCCAGGTTTTCCAGTGGTGTCAGTTGAGGAGTAGTGTTTTGGGGAAGGCCCGTCCAAGTCAGATTAATGGCTGGTTAAGTACATTGGCTGCAGGAGCACACGCTGTCGTATCAGACCATGGGGATGAACAAAGAGCCGAGCTATTCCTCAAGTTCAGTCTTTATTACAGCTCTCACATGTGGTCCGATACTACGACCGCAGATATCAGATGAGTCTGCAAAACACCGGAAGTCCAATGGCACCATTTAGGGGTTTTATTTCCATAATATAGACACATGGCACCGCGGTAGAGTTAAAGTTCAGGGAAGATCAGGGCCTTGGCAAAACCTCTATGTTTTAAATTGTGGTCAGGTAACTAAAACACTTCTCCAGTGATGATGCAGATGTGGACATAAACCCAGAGACTCATCCCTGACTTCTGTAAGAAAACGTAAGAACATGATGGGTTAAATTACATGAGTGGGAGGAAGTTGCTTAATAATGTGTCATTACTCTGACAGAGCACGATGGCTGTTGCAACAAGCAGCTTGAAGGCGGCTAGACGGATACGTATATGAAGATGGATGACGCGACAGCTCCTGAACGGTGAAGCCGAATCCTCTTGATCCCTCCTCTGCCTCCACGTTAGTGAACTGGACCAAAATAAACGTCTAATAAAATTCTCTCAAAGGTGGTTTCTGTCGTTTTGTTCAAGTGCTGCTTCATCCTGCAAGTTTGGAAGCAGTTGCTCTTTATCATTTATTTTTATATCACATGAACACATTAAAGACACCACAGATGATAATAGATTTACCATGTAAATTTTCATTACGCTAACACACTAAGACACTGATACTGATCTGATGTTAAGAGCTGCCTGACGTCGAGGGAAGTGCAGCACGGCAGAAAAATCTGATAAATTCAAACGAGAAACAAAAGAAAAGCTCCAACAGGCTTTTCCTCCGTGTTGTTCTCTTGTCACCTGACGTGTCGTGATGCATCTCTCCTCCGAAACCCAGGTGTGATCACTCAGTGGCCTGACGTGTTCTGCTGGGCTTCGGGAAAAGCTCTCGAGTTGAGAAAGATTAATTAGTTAAACTGGGGCAGACATCAGTCTTCTAACAAGTCTCCGCGCTGTCGCCAGGGATGAGGTGGGGAGGGGGGACGGCGGGCGGCGAGGAGGAGGAGGAGGAGGAGGAGGAGGAGTGGGAGGAAGAAGTGTTGCTGAGGCGACGCGTATCTGAGGCAGTTGAGTTTCATTAGTCTCTTCGTTTTCCTGGTTCTTTTCATGCCGGTACCTGGTGGCTTGGGAGGATGAGGATAGGCAGGAGGAAGCGAGGGAAGGAGGGAGTGTCCGAGGCCCATCCGTCACTCTTATCTGGACACCGAGGGCTGTCAGGTCAAGTGCACAACCTTCCTGGTGCCACACTAATGATGGTCCCCCTCCCTCCTGTGGGCCACAGGGTCAAGTCTCCCAGCGTGCCCTGCTTTATCACCCTGCAGCAGAACCCTGTGGCTCTGACAGTCCCCCCCCCCCCCGTGCGTCTTAAACATGATTTCACTGCTCTGCCAGCTTCCTCAGCACCACGAGAACACACAGTTAAATACCTTTGGCTCAGAAGGAAAACGTTTGCTGAATCTGCATGTTCCTTTTGTTTCACATCTGCACCGCAGCAAAGGGAAGTCCTCCTCTTCTGTTATCTGCTGAGGTAATTAGAGGTTCAGGGCCTTGCTTAAGGGCACATCAGACGTAATTTCTACGAAAAAGGTAAGCACACTTTTACCAGAGGATGCGGGTAATTGTCGAAATTGCAAGAGCTGATACGCAGGAGACGCCGTTACTAGTCTGCAACAGATCCCTTTGATCATCTGCAGACGCTGACGGTGCAATTCCTGTCTGTCTCTCAGCTCATGAGTGTGTTTGTGAGGTCACGATTCATTTCTTTGTTACAATTAACACAGGAAGTGGACGAGGCCTTCAAGACTATGCAGTTGCAAACAAAATAAACTATGTAGCTAAACTAATTGAACAACATAAAACAATTTATATTCTAAGCCCACAACAGCTGAGAGCTAATCTCATTTTGGCCTCACGTCTCGACTGGTGGGAAGAAGCAGTCGACTTGTCATCCATCTTTATATCCAGTCTATGGGCGTTCAATCTCCATATAATCTATAATTTTACAAAACGGCTATTAACAGAAGAACAGGCCCTAATAACTCATTCGTTTTCATAATGTTGTCAGTTTCCTGTCTTCAATCACTTCAGGATCAGATCACGAGGTAAAAAAAAACAAAACCTGTGCAACATCCGTCAATAAGCTTTGTGTGACATCCAGTTAAAAAGTACTGAATTGATATTGAGGATGAACTATGAATATCAAACTTTAAACTATCTGTATTTTTTAGCTTGTAGCTTTAGTGCAAAGCAGCATTGTGTGACTTTGGCTGAAGTTGGGGATGTTACCACCACACTTTTGTGTCCGTAATTATAAGAGCTCCTTCCCGTTGCCACTCTCAGCTCCTCTGCCGCTCATTGAGAGTGACATCTGTTCAGCCTTAGCGCTGGGAAGCCCAAAATAAAGTTCCTGGGTTGGGCCCTCTTCCTCGCGTGTACAGAAATCAGCTGGAGGACAAATGGTTTTTCAGATTCCTACTCGGTGAGGCGCCACGAACAAAACACCTCTTCACACACACACACACACATGCGCACAACGGCGGCAGAGCGACTCATTACATGGTTGGATTAAACAGAAACATTTTCTTGGAGCAAACATCAAGGCATCGATTTTTATCTTTTTGGAACGGGAGGAGCTGACATAACCTCAATCAGCCCTCCAGTCTGAACCTCTTCACTCTCGGGGTATTTCACGGCAGCCTTATCTCCGGCTGATGACATTGTTTCAGTCACTTCACTTTTCCCCCAGATTTACATTGTGCTGAATTGTCAGCGAGGGAATCGCTAACTCCGAAGGCAAGCAAGCCTCTTTCTGCTCTGACAAAGACAGATTTGCTCCGTCCTCTCTCGCTGTCGCACGCCACACAAAGCCGCGGCGTTGTGACTAATCGGCTGCTACATCGTCTGAATTTTAGTGACATCTGATGCACTGCCTGCTCATCAGGAGCTCGTACCTGAGCAGCGGCGGAATAACAAAGCGTTTAGTTAAGTCGCAGAACGTTTCTCTCCCCCCACCGCTGAAAGCGCCCTGAATCTTTTGTGCGGATAAGAGCATCAGATAAATCCCTGAAACTGCAGTCAGAACAAAAAAAAATGACTCCGACATGGATGACGACTCAAAGTGGAATCGAAGTCTGACTTCAATACAACAACACAGTTCAGCTTTCCAGGTCAGCCAACTTCAAGCGATCACAGATGAATCTAAGGAGGGATGGCTTTTAGAGAACAAAAGCACTCTGCCTCGCACGCTAACAGCTAACAGGACCTTTTCAATACCAATACCAAGTCCTGCCCTTCTTCCTTTATCCACTTATGCATTTTACGCCCTAAATACAAGACGTTTTGATTTAAAAAAAAGGAGATTTTGATCATTTCTTTGTAGCTGGTCACTTTTAAGTTTCCAAAATATGTGAAAATGCAATAATAAATAACAAGAGAAGACATTTAAGGAACGTAAACCTATAGAGTGTGGATACCCAACCCAAACTGGGATGTCGTTATTGAGGTGGATCACAACTGCAGCTGAAACTATGAGATCTGATCAACTGCGTGGACAGTAAAAATGTTATGGACCACAACGAAATAGTGCTGCACACACCACAAGTTAGAGATCTCTAACGTTATTATAAGAAGTTGAAAAGCTAATTAGTTTCACCATGAAACTGTGGCAGGTTTGGTTTAGTTAGAATATGGCGGTCACAGTGTCGCTTACCAACGCTGTGGCTACCTACTGGATTTTCTACGCTGCGTGTGTGCAGTGTATTCTGGGAAAACATCGGGCTCAGGTCAGGTTGGGACAGAAAAACTGAATGGCCTGTCGGGTTCGGGTCGGGCTCGGCTAAATGTTCTCTCGGGCTCGGACAGATAATCGCATCCCGAGCCGCACGCTAATCTGTTTGGATGGTTTTCCTCCGCGGCTAAACATCAGAGCAAAAATTGACATGTAAACATTTTTCATTATATTAAACCAAACGCCTTCATGCCCTGTTACAATCACTTCATCTTCTCCTCTCCTGTCCTCCAGGATGGTGTGATGCACGCACACCTCCTCACATCCCAGAGAAATCCCCTGTAGTCCTGCATTAGGTTGAGTTGCCACGCTTGCAAAAAGAAAAAAAATCAGAATTATAAATAAATAAAAAAAAAGGTAATGATGCTATTATCATGCTCTCTTACTATCCTGAGCGCCGCGCCTCACCTTTCTATTTGAATAATGATTTATAATCATATTAGTTCTCTCCGGAGCCCTGCTCTGGAAAAGTAAAAAGCTATTATCCAGTTGTCAGCTTCCAGGAGACGCCCTGGGAGATGGAGCGGCGATGCTGACACACTGTAGCTGCACACACACACACACACACACAAGTAGAAACACACTCAGGAGCATGCATATATGCACACGCTGTGCTATTCTGCAACACACAGAGTCACTAGTGCACATCCACATTAGCCTGCACATGCAGTCTTACACAGACACATGCACATAAAAAAAAATAAAAAAACAGCGATTTGAAGCACAAGCTGCTTGGAAATTGTTGTGTTTGGTTAACCTTGCTGGGTGTGCCAGGCGGGTGGGGTTAACTGCAGGAAAATCACCTGTCAGTCACTGACTGGGTTCAGAATACTGACTTCAAAACATGCCCCATGCGTCAGAAACTCAAATTTAGCATTAAAATGAGCTGAGAGACATAAAACTGAACAGATTTTTAAAGTAATTAAAGCGAAGATGTGCATTTAGATAAAAACTGCAATTATCAACATTTATTTTGGGTATAAGACATTTTTCCAGCCTCATGCATTTCACCGAAGACTGAGAAAAACATATCAGACCCAAATGACAGTGAAATATACAGTTTAAAATACATTAAAGTAAAAAAAAAAAAAAGACATGTGCGAGACAGACGTCAGCACAACAGACACTGAGACATATGTAGTCAGATAGTGAGGACGAGAGAAAATAAGATATTATGCATCACTGATCAATACTGTCACCTGCTCGGTCTAATCCTCACACACGTTCAGACGGAGTGCGATGGCGGGTTTGTATCAGGTGTGATCTGAGGAAACAGCAGACGTGTTTACATTGAGTCTTAAAAACTAATTTAGGACGGAAGCAGTTTGTCATTAAGCCATTTTTTTACGTTTCAGATTGACAGATCTGATATTGAAAAAGGAAACAACTGTGACATTCACCTGTGGGTCGGTGTGTTTTTTTGTGTGACGCTGAAAAGTGGTGGTTTCCTACAATAGGCATTTTAACACTGCTGTGGAGATTTGAGCAGATTTGAACTTATCGATGGAAGCATTTATTTATTGTTATTGTTGTAGATGGTTGAACATTTTTATTCTCTTTATTCTGTAAAATAAAAGCTCTCACATCGGCGCATATCAGCAAAAATAAACGCTGATGCTGATCAGTGTGTGAAAGCAAACTTGATATATCAGTATTAAATATGCATTTACACATAATAAAATGTATCTAAACTAAATAACTTGATGTAAAATACACTGTGCATTAGAATGAAAATTATGCTTTTTTTTTCTTTAATAGTGGAATGACTTGTCTTTCATGAATCAAACCACAACAAAAACATTTTAATGTAATTTAATGTGCATAAAAAGGAAAAATACCATACGTATAACAATGTGTACTAGATTTCTTTGTGGGATTACTTTGCATTTAGGCATCTTAAATCTTCCATAGAGAGATGCCTTTCATTTCCTTTCCACATCTTTCAGACTTGAGTTGTTTTAAATAATCCGCGATGTAAAACAGGGTTTTATTTACAGGATCACTTACTTCTCTCAGCTAAAAGTCTATTTATCATGTGTCAGAGGGATCCAGAGATCAGGAGGAGTCCGGTATCTGGATCATTTTCACCCCGTCTGACACAAAATCCCGTCTGCAACTGCACAAGGCTGCTAAATAGGTAACATCCATAAAAACGTCAAGCGGAGGTTTTTGTTTCGCTGCAGGACGGGACGGAGTGAGACCTCCTCCGGGTCTATTTCTGTGGATGAGATCTGAGAAGGAGGCGCACACATAAATATCAAAACACCCTTTTCCTCCGTCTCGATCCATCTATCAGTCTCTCACACCTACACACACACACACACACACACACAAGCTGCTTACAGACATCTAATCTGGTGAGATTTACATTTGCAGGCCGTGGCGGCTGGTGTCAGGGTGTCATGTCTGCTGAATGTGATCTTCCATGTCGAGAACATTATTATCCCCGAGAGGAATTTAATACAGGAGAGGGAGCCAGGTGCCACCTTCAACAGCCCGGTCACACATGCCGAGAGGCTGGCGCTGCGGCTTTAAAGAAAAGCACGGTGGGTTGCACACAAAAACACAGCGAGCCCATTCACCGGTGGCTTTTTTTTCCCCGCAGCCACCAGTCAGCTGCGAACATGCCGGCGCTCTGACCCCGCCGCACCTCATTTCGCTGGCGCCCATTCAGGGACAATTTCTCTACAGGACCCTGGTGGCTGCGGACACAAAGAGCAGACCAGCCACCGGTAATTACACCATGCAAATGCCATTTAGGCCTTTTAATATGGCCGCTGTCGTGTCGCTTCAATTGGCCTGCCGTTTATCACCCGGCGCACACGCACATCTGTGGCGCCCAGGGGAGGGTGGGGGTGGGGGTCATCTGTTCATTCATTCATTTGGAAATTTCCTTCTTTTTTTTTTTCCTCCTGGTTAGCTTCTCCTCGTTTACTGATTTAAAATCCACTGGGTCGCAATATTTATTTTCTCTATTGTCTGTCGGCCCTGAGCACGTCAGCCCAGCCAAGCACAGCACGTTCTCCTCTGCTGTAAAACAAGAACCAACACACCAGTAGTTGGGTTTGCATGGAAAAAAAGGGAAATCATTGTGCATTTTCTGTCCATTGCTGTTGTGCAAACAGCTTCAGTCAAATCTGAAATGGTGAAAAACAACGAGGTGAAAAAAGTGTCTGAGTCATCACGTGTTAATTTGAGGGAAGTTACAGTCGCCGCTTTCCCTCAGCCGACGCTTCAGCAGACGTGTAAGTCACACGCGTCATGATATATTCACCGAGTCACTTCTGCTTCCGTCCATGCAACAACATTTCCACCTCAGCCAAGCAGTCAAAACTATTTTGCCGTATTTTTCTTTCCATTTTCCACTCGGAAATGTACGTAATGTTTCCGGAACGAGAAGTTGATCCCATCCCCGTCTCTCAGGGCCTAGTTTTAGGTAGGAGGTCAACTCAGGCTCCTCCAGCCTCCAATGTACATGCAAACACAACTCAGTGACTGATATGAACACACACTTGATTCTGAGGCTTTTCTTAGAAGTGGAAACTGAGTAGTGTTTGAAAATTGCAGCGTAATATGGATCAAAACCAATTTATTGGCCGTCTACAAACCAATTAGCTAAAAAAAGCCCACGTATGAGATGACGAGAGGAAATACAACAACAAAAGCTAACTGGATCAAATGTAAACAATGAAACCATTTGTGTTTACCAGAAGGGGACAGTGTCTCTTTGTTGCTCAAGAGCACTTCGGCACCATCGCCCTGCCTTACTTCCACCATTCACACTCTCGGATGCACCCACGTCTTCCCCCCTTTGTGGGGTGAGTGTGTGGGTGTGTGTGAGGGCGAAGCCGCCTCTGGGACAGGTAGTGACGGCCAGCTGGTTGGAACAGGTGTACAGACCGTGTGTTCCCTTCAGACTCATCCATGCACTTGGCTGCCGACCAGAGAGTGATGGGTAGAAGCCTCTCCTCTCTCCCCCCTTTCTCCCGTTCCTCTGTTTTTGTTCCTCGTGTCCGTCTCTCGGTCTTCGCAGATACCTCGGATCTCTCCCTGGCGGCCCCTCCTTTGTCCTGCATGGTCGGCAGCGGCGCGGCACACAAACACACACATGAACACGACCATGCGCGACCAGACAAACAGTGTTGGGTGTGGGAGGCTGATGGGGGGGGTAACTACGCATGAAGAAAACCCCACAGAGTGGCAGGAGGTTTGAGGTAAATCTCAATATTTCTGTTTGTCCACACGACAAGAAAAACAACACATCACAGAATCATTTAGCGGGAATAAATAAGGAGGAAAACTCACCTTTGTTCCTCGCTGGATTCCATAAAACTGATCCGCTTCTAAAGGTTTAAAGTCCACGAATCTGGATCCACGTCCCCCTCCAGCTGCAGGGAAAAAACAAAGACAGCACTTACTCATTTACTTGACACATGTTCGTCATCAAACAAAAACAAAATCCGAGCGCGGGTTTCATACGAGGTCAAAGCATCACCTCGTCTCTCGTGCAAGTCTTCCCGAGGTCGACCCTCATTTTCTTTTGAAGCACTTCCTCGGGTCGCGCGGTTACGGATGAGGTCATATCCTGTCTTTTCTGATCAGACCTGAGGGACCGGCTGCAGATGTGGGGGCTGCGAGGTCGAGCTCCTCGCGGAGAGAGATAGCGAAGGCATCTTCCTTTGACTTATTGGAAAGTTTCTCAGGGTTCGGAGGAGATTAAAGTCCTTCTCCTCTCTCCAGAGACGCTTTCAGTACAGTGACCGAAATACTCGGAGAAGCCCCCGACATCTGAAACATGTCATGAACCTGCCACGCCTGAAGTGCACCTCAGGGTTTATGAAGGGGTTTTTGAAGGGAGACCTAAAGCTCAGCTGGTAAAAACCTCTGAGGGCCTCGTGTTTTCATCTGTCCTGGTTTCTACTGGACGTTACCTCTGTTACGATCCTGAGCCGGAGCTGCTTCAACATATTGTTTTGTTTTCTGTGACGTTTCTGTTCAGTTCCTTTGAATTTCTCTGGAACATACTTATTAAATGTAGAATTTCACATTGAGTTTTAACATTTACTAGAAAAAATTAGACTTTTTGTTCACTATTACTAGATTAAAGTCGTGATTCTAGGCTATGTTTTATGTTCTTTCCACCAACTGACCAAACAACGCCTCCGCAGAATCACTGTTGTGTTCAAATTGTGTATTTGCTCCGTTTTGCCGCCATGTTAAACACGCAGGACGCCTTCTGTAACGTAGCATCGCTGCAACACGCTCGAGTGCGACACTGCGAACAAAATAATGAACAATAACCACACTCTATAAAACACATGAGCAGGAACGGCCCTGACCACAGCGGCTGTAATACCTGTCGGCTGCTTTGTCAATAACAGCGGTGGACCCCGTTAATAGAGCATTATGGGAGCCCAGGGACCAATGCTGACAGGTGATTTATGTCGCCGCTGACGACTTCGGCCCTGCGACCGAACCCTGACAAAAGAAGAGGTAGATTGGAACAAGCAGAATGATGAATAGACTACACGATCCAGAGACCCGTCTCATTAGAGAGAGGAAAAGAGAGACGGAGCTCTCGCCATTTAGCTAATGTAGCGAGTCATTGTGTGTGTGCATGTGTGTGTGTATCCATCTGCATACATATGTGTGTGTGTGTGTGTGTGAGCGCGGGGGAGACCTGAGCAGCGGCAGCTTGCTCTTGCCGCAGCAGTAGCAGGTTGGAAATTAATGACACACTAAATATATGGCGAGAGAGCTTGACCCCGCATAATGGCGACATATAGGATTAACCTTGGTTGTCACTTGGGGCCATTGTGAGCCCACATGCTGCTGTAAGTGCACGGGCGGATGCAGAGCCCAGCAGGTATCTGTGCTGCTGGAAAACATGCTGATTTATTTTTTCTCTCACTGCTTCGGGGGGATAAAGCGCTGCGTTTAGGATTAGACGATTCAAAGTTTGCTTTTTAATAAATAAGCGAGGGATCAGAGAGTAGAGGAGAAAGGAAAGCGTGGTGGATTAGAGGAGATGGGTTTCGACAAAAAAAAAGGAGGCGTCCTGGATCCTTGAGGACACGAGGAGATGTTGTGTCCTCTTGTGTCCTCTTGAAGCTTCTCAGCATTTTATGACATTTTATGAGCAGCCCTTTATATAACGCTAGTCTTCTTATGTAGGCCTCTGTAACTCCCTATGCTCATAAACCTACGAGCTAGTTTTGCACTAGCGTTGTCTTGGCTAGTAAAAGCCTGTAGATCTGAATACTCCACCATCACCACTTTGAGCTAAATGCTAATATCAGCACACTGTGACAATGCTAACTAGCGTCGGACTCATTTATTAGCTAAGAGGTTGTCAGCTGATAATTCTGGGCTACATGAGCTTTTCATAGACGTGTGTGTATTTGCGTTTATTCGCAAATTTGAAAACTTAAATTTCAGTTTGTCGATTTGAAAACTTGTATTTTACGGAATAATCAACGCGGAAAAGATGCACATTAATGTTTGTATTTCACGTTTATTTTTAATTCAAGTTCTATATATTATTTTTAGTTATTTATAATAAAGCTAATGGTCAAACTGCAAAATATCAAGCCGAGATAACATTTCCGGTTTGATAACAACATCTCAGGAATAATTGCAGAATTTCTTTTATAATAACTAATATATATCGTCCAAATATATCAGTTACAGAAATGCTCTACTGCCAAATATTGATTGCCGAAAAATCTATACCTGACCGGCTCTAATGCTAACTTTCTCATTTGAGTAAATCGCAGTAAAAGACAAAGTACAGCTCAGCGTGATGGGATATGATAGTATTCATCCTCCGGGGAGTATAAATTTACTTTACAAATATTTTATAGCCGTCCAACAAGCAGTTGCCGAGACATTTCAGTCCTTCCACACGGCCACATCGCTGCTAGCAGGGCTGAATAGAAAATTAGAGGAGCTGCCCTGTTGTGTCAGAAGTCAGCACATTCACTCCTGAACACCACCCCGGCTGCTTTTATTGCCATGATGGATTTCCCATTTAGCTTGACCTTATATTCATTAAAAGAGGATTTAAGCCCGTTAGAGGAAGGAGAAGAGAGAGGCCCCTTGGGGACCGTGTTTGCTCTGCTGGGCCCCCCGCCTGCGACACACACTTTCTCTCTCACACACACACACACACACACACACACACCACACACACACACAGGCTGCTCCCCTCGGCCTATAACTCTCTCTCTCAGACAGGGCTTGTTAGGTGCGGAGGGCCGGGGAGGAGGAGGGTCCAGGTTTTATTAGTGGCAGCAGCTGCACTCCTCTCCGGCTCTATAAAAGGTGATTACTGCTGGTGGTAACAAGCTAATTGATTGCTAATTAGGCGGATCGGCTCTCTAAGTGCCGTCCCGTTTGTTGACAGATGTGGAGGGAGAAGGTGGAACTGCTCGTGGGCGAGTTTAAGACAAAAAAATGTGGAGTTTCGCAGAGAAACGCTCAGAAACACGCAGATTTAAGCGGAATCCCGAGTGGTGGAGGTCAAACGCTATTGGATGGTGCCAAGGCAAAAAAGCATGATTGATTCGGCGAGGGCTTGCAGTCGGAGAGGAAATGAGGGATGAATGGGGGCGGCGCATTGGTCTGTCGGCGCACTCTGGGGACCGACGGGCCCCCGTATGCACGTTCATATGGAAATGAGGGGCCAGGCGGACACAGAGGGGAAAGACACAGAGAGACAGAGAGAGAGAGAGAGAGAGAGAGAGAGAGAGAGAGAGAGAGAGAGAGAGCAGGAGGGTGTATGCGAGGCGGAGAATGAAATGGGAGAGAGAGAGAGAGAAGAAGAGGTTCAGCTCATCAGGAGGCACGACAGCAGGAAAACAGACCGACGGAGGAGGGGGGGGGGCCGAAACCAAATCTGGTGGTGGGAAATTTGAAAGAAGCAAAAAGCTGCAATGTTTTTAACGTCCTGTCCACATCAAAGCCCACTACCTGGTTTCCTGTCGGTGGGGTCGTGATCACATGTCCCTTTATTTTTTACCTCAAAGAGGCCGAGCACAGATAAATGTAAACAGAGACTGAAGAGAGTCCTGCTCCGACTGCTGGGAAAATAAATCTGACACTTCAGAATCAGAGACTTCAGTTCAATCACTTCTTAAATCTGTGATGTTTTCACTATTTAGTTTTTTATTACAATCTTTTAAATCCGATTTGTGTTTTTTATTGTCACGTGTTCCACATATTTCTCATCTTGATGCCTTTTAAGTAGAAAATAAACCACTTTGAATTTTTACAATTATTTTGTCGTTTATTAGCTTTTGATTTTCTTACAAAACTGTGAATTATTTGTTTATCTCACTCTTAATAATATTTATTGATTTTGGGGATTTTTGACATTTTATTTGATTCACCTTGATTTTATATAAAAGTTGTTTTTTATTTCCTGTTCATTTTTAAATATAAAGCACTTACTACCTTTGTTTTTTTAATTGCTGTAAATTACATTTCTTATTTTACAGAAGGAAAGAAATTGCAAAAATTGTGCTGATAGTTAAATGTTTCCATTTTTAGATCAGTTTTACATTAACAGTTAAAAGTTAGATTTGAGAGGTTATTCAGTTTGGTTTATTTTATAAGAAGAAATTACATTTCAATAAAATTGTAATATACTTAAAATATAGATATTGTTGAAAATAAAATAAATAAAAAATAAAATAAATATACTAGTTTTCCATTTCAATCACCATCTCATGCAGTTAAATGTGTTTTGTTGAATATTAAACAAGGGTTATTACAGTAATTATTGTCATTTTGTTACACAGACAGAAATAATTAGAGGAAAAACTAAATAAAGTCGTCAAAACAGTGTCACCGTGTGTTGGTGTTGATTTAATAACTTTATGGAACTGTACAGGAGAAATAAACAATATCCTTCAAAGTATGTTCCCTTATTTATCCATAAAAACTGTGCCTGTGAAGGCCACGGCGTCATTTTCATACACAAACCGCTCAGTGACCCTGGTTCTCCGCTCACTTCTCCACCTTTCATTTATCACCCGTCTGTGTAAGTTTAGCACTGAGCTCGACCTGAGGGCCCTGCTGCATGATTCTCCATCACTGCTTCCGTAGCAGGGGAAACACAGCCGGCGGGCCTCTAGAGTTTCCTCTCTGATGGCATTTGACGGGCCCATTTTACGCCCGCCTGCTGGCTTGTCACAGTGGGTGGCGGGGACAACCACACCAGTTGTTTGGCAATTTACAGCCCTCGGGGTGAAAGGTTTATTGGAGCAGACTAGTTAGTACAGGGCTAAAATAAGGATTTGGAGAAGGCGGGGGGTCTCTGCAGAAATCCTCCCCACCTGCCTCGAACCTCTCGCTGAAAAACACACACACACACTGTACATGTGTACGGCCTTTTCCACACTGGTATGTACATTCATGGACACATCTGTTTGTGTCCGTCTGCCTTTGTCCCGTCCGCTCCCACAGAGTCACTTAAGGGATAAAAAACCGAAGCCTCTCGGAACACATTTGTTTTCTAAATTTGTTGCGTCTGTAAATCGGGATTGTTTCGAGGTCCACGCGTCGCCTTGAAATAATCCCCGTAATTCTCATTGTGGCGAGGTTGGAAGTTTAACTTGTTTTTCCTTTCAGTTAGCTTATCTTAGCATAGACACCGAAAACACGGCTTGCACAGCTTTGTCCATATGTTAAAAATATATAGACTATATGTAGCCACGTGTTAAACACATGAATATAAAACTCTCAGCAAGAAAGTAAAACTATTTTCCAAAATGTTGAAGTACTCCTTCAAAATATGGTGTTGGGTGAATTTGATTTTTAAAATCTATTGATGCACAGGTTATAAAATGGAGGATAAATTATGGGTTAAACCTGCTACATTGCTCCATGTGTAAATCGCAAGAAGCTAAATAGAAAGGCCAACATTCAAAGTCCCAGTATCTATTATTATGGGTTGCTCAAGTCAAAATTGCCGTTTGTCCAACGGTCCTTGAAGGCAGCGTTATTGCTTTGCCCTCACATCCCAGATAAGGCGACATGTGACCTATTTGACCTTGATCAGCCCTTTCCTGTTGTGTCGGGACCGTCTTCAGACCACCAGACAAGGTCGACCACCTCGCACCCCCTCCTCCTCCACATCCCTTCTGTACCCCTTTCCCTCTCTTCCCCGTCTCTCTCTCCATCTTATTTTAGTTTTTTGTTTTTTCTGTTGTTGTTCCCTGCATGGAACATCGTCGTCTCGACACAGCGGGTGAAAGGAGATGAGCCGCGAGCGCTCGCTCTTCCTTTTGTCCGGCGGACGCCCCCCTCCTCCTCCGACCTCTCGCTCCCTCCGTCTGCACTCCATTGTGGGGGAACAATACGGTGCCACTGCCTCTTCCTAAACATGTTGGGGTATTAAAATCACCCTCAATATGAGCCACAGGGGTTGATGGGGCTGTGTAAGGGGGGGGGGCAGAGCGAGAACCGTCATGCCAACACACACACACACACACACACACACACACACACACACACACACACACACACACACACACACACACACACTTTGACCTATGGAGGGAGAACCCATTTGTGTCAATCAGGAGGAGTTCAAAAGACAGGAAATATTCCTTCACACACGCACACACACACACACACACACACACACACACACACACACACACACACACACACACACACACACACACACACACACACACACACACACACACACACACACACACTCAGAGCAGAGCTAAACTTGGCTGCACACAGAGCGTCAAAGATGTGTCAGTCAAAACACATGGCAACCAGGGGCCTTTCAGGGTGTGTGTGTCTGTGTGTGCATGTGTATGTGTGTGTGTGTGTGTGTGTGTGCATGTGTGTGTGTGTGTGCGTCTGGGGGTCAAGTTCCTGTGAAAACACTGATCCCACCCAGAGATCCTCAGCAGGCCCGCCCACCCCCGCCCAGACCCACAGACGAAGCCGGATCCCTCTCGCACTTCCATCCTTGCCTCATCCTCTGATGTGACTAAACACAGCGTTGCCATGGGGACCACGGATTCACGCTGTGATCATTGTCGAACATTTATCCGCCCCGATCGCATGTTGTATGGCCGCTGCTGTCCACGTCTGTGGTGCCACGGCTTTTGACGGTTTATTGGACTGGGCAGGTGAAAATGGTTTTTCGCCAGCTTGTGATATCTTAGCTGAAATATATTTTTTTGCCATATTGTGACATGGTTTTGATTTTATGACGCATTAGGGTCAAACTGAAGAAGCAGCAGCGAGAGCTCGTGCTTTCATAATATTACGACTTAATTCTCAAAAGCCCAGATTTAACGACCTAACTATATTTGACTGTTGTTGATATTTATTAGAGCTGCAACAAAAGATTAATTGTCATTCGCTATTAATCCGCTAATTGTCAATTAAAGGGTTACTCCACCAATTTACACACATCAAAGCCTAATTACATGTGTATGGGTGTGTGAAAAAAAGTTGTATAAAGCTCTTTAGCCTCCAGATGGAGATGTCACATGAGTCAACCTCAGTTTGTATTCGAGCAGCAGCCTTTTTAATCTGTTTCGTGTATAAAATACGAGATATTAAATTTTCTGCCAAAGTTTACAAAGAAAATAATCAATTTTATCAATCAATCAATTTACTATTCCAGCTATAAATCTAAAATTTTTAATACACCCCACTAATCATTAGAAAATCAATTATCGTTTGACAGACCCAAAAACAAAACTACACAGCTTTACGTTTACACTCAAAGTGGGCGGGCTCACGGTTCTGATTGGACCGTTGGGTGTCACTCAAATCTGGCCACTCCGAGTCTCTGATGCTGCACAAACGTGTTCGGCACAAAAATGCCTCCACACACAAAGACACACACTCTGATACGTCCCTGCGCTTGTCTGCTTATTGTGCTCTAAAGCCAACACACACACACACACACACACACACACACACACACACACACACACACACACACACACACACACACACACACACACACACACACACACACACACACACACACACACACAGAGGAAAGATTATTTATTCAGTCGCTCTTGAAGCCTCCTCTGCAGTGACCCAAGCAGACAATAAAGCCTCTCCACAATGGAAATGTTAATTTCCTCATTATCAGCCCTCTTAATTATTTGTTGTGACAGATAATTGCATGCAGGGCGTTTGATATCAGCAATAACCCTCTGCCTGCGTTGTCAAGGGGGCCTTGTCGCCTCTCCCGCCCCCGAGCGTCGCTTTTCACCGAGACAAAGAGTGGGGAGCGTGCGCACGTAACCTTTTCTAAGCTCTGTGCCTCCTCTCCCTCGCCACAATAGGAATAAATATTATAGATTAATTAATCCGTGCTGATTATAATTTAATCACTTTGCCTCCCGGGGTCACTGTATTATTATCCCACTTAGTACGTGACTTGTACACACACACACACACACACACACACACACACACACACACACACACACACACACACACACACACACACACACACACACACACACACACACACACACACACACACACACACACACACAGAAAGCAATGGCATTATTCCAAACCCTGACTGAGGTGTAGAGGCTTCTCTGCCACTTTACTGACTTATTAATTACCACTAACATTGCGTTACAAGGCTTTTGGCGCTTTTGGTGAGTTTACACACTCGCACATGCAGCACACGTGCACTTGGGTGGAAAATGTGCACACACACCGCACACGAGTACGGTTTAGATTTAAAAAAGCCGAGTTGTGTTTAAATTCTCACCTTGGAGAATATTTTTAAATAAAAAAACAGAGGTGGTCCAATATCACGTTTCTCTTTCCGATAACCGATTCCAGAACCTGCACTTTGTGTATTGGCCGATACCAATCCAGTACCAGCGCCTTTAAAAATAGATACCAACTAATATAATGTATTATAATGTATATAAATAAATTGTGAAAATTGGCTTCATTGGCTTGAGTTAGATCCTCGTCGCCCATTGGATTCCAACAGATTTCACCCTTTTTAAAAAGTTTCCTCAAGATCCACACGAGGGAAATTACAGTTTTTCCTCCTGTTCTGGAGTCAAATTCGTGGCCGTGTCCCTTTAAAACTCTCGGCAAAGACACAAATGTCACATTATCATTCTAATTTTTCTCATTTAGAAACATCAAACTGTCCAAACCCTCTCGCTCCTCTACATCAGATCTGGCTCCTGCTCGGCACAAATCTACATGTGATACAGACTGAGGACTTGGCAAAGTCAGGTCGGCTGCGATTCAAAGTCATTTAGGAAGTCGGATGGCGGGACACAAAACAAAACACACAAAAACAGACTCACTGCGTAAACAAAGCGACAAAGCAGCAAACTGACTGAAGGACGACTCAACACTTTACTGACACAGGAACAAGTGCAGCGACAAACACACTCTGGAGTCGCGAGGAAGTGCCGAGTCAAAACACCAATTTCATGTCCTGTCGAGTCTAATTTGCTGCGCACAACAAACTGTGGGGGAGACATGTTTGGGGAAAAGATCGGGGGATGGAATGAAGCTATTTCTGCACAAGTACAGCACTTAAATAAGAAAATACAACACTGCTGCAGTCGGCCTATTTCCCTGTCCTTTGTTTACATACTTTTACACGTCTGTTTGAATCTGCACGACACGATTATTTCTGCGTTTTCAGCAGGTCGACTGTTCAGGGATCAAACTACCTGGCTAATTATTAAATTACTTCATATGTACTTTATTTCCGGAGTGAGGTACACACTGATTTGTGTGCGTGTGTGTGTGTGTGTGGGCTCGAGAGCAAAACACACATTCCAACCCTCTCCCCAAATGTCCATATGAGGTAACTTGAGCTCCGTGTACAGGTGCAGCGTGCAAGGTGTTCAGGCTCCTTCTGTGA